>NC_053023.1:191531271-191746648 GCF_003073215.2 Triticum urartu
TCTCCTCCTTTCCCTTTGGATCATAGTATTCTTCTTACTCCATGGACCAACCATAATGTTCCACATCCTCGTATGCCTTTGGGTTTGTGATATAATCAGCTACATAACTCTCTCCTTCCGAATCCTGAGACGACATATTTTCAGATCTAGCAGGAAAACAACACGAAACTAGAATAGAGGATTTTGTCGTGGTACGGAGGTCAAAACCTTCGGGAGATTATCTACTGAATTTTTACCGACCAAAAGGAGTATTGTGCAAGAAAACAGAGTCCAGAGGGCACACGAGGTGGCCACAAGGCAGGGGGCGCGCCCAGGGGGTAGGGTGCGCCCTCCACCCTTGTGGTCTCCTCGTGTCTCTTTTGGACAAATTTGAATTTTCCTAATTTTTTAAATATTCCAAAATGGAGAAAATTTGCCATTGGAAACATTTTGGAGTCGGTTTACTTACCGTACCACATACCTATTCCTTTTCGGAGTCTGAAACGTTCTGGAAAGTATCCCTTATGTACTCCTCCGGTGTTATGGTATTAATTATATTGGTATCAACATTTATGGGAGTACCTAAGATATAATGTTTGATTCTTTGACCATTTACCACCTTCGGATTTGTGCCTTCGGCGTTGTTGATCTTGATGGCACCGGAATGGTAGACCTCCTCGATAATGTAAGGACCTTCCCATTTAGAGAGAAGCTTTCCTACAAAAATATCTTAAACGAGAGTTGTATAGCAAAACATGATCACCTACATTAAACTCACGCTTTTGTATCCTCTTGTCATGCCATCTTTTAACCTTTTCTTTAAACAACTTGGCATTCTCGTAGGCTTGGGTCCTCCATTCATCAAGCAAGCTAATGTCAAATAGCCTCTTCTCACCCGCAAGTTTGAAATCATAGTTGAGCTCTTTAATAGCCCAATAAGCTTTATGTTCTAGTTTGAGAGGTAAGTGACAAGCTTTTCCATAAACCATTTTATACGGAGACATACCCATAGGATTCTTATAAGCAGTTCTATAAGCCCATAATGCATCATAAAGTTTCTTAGACCAGTTCTTTCTAGATCTATTAACAGTCTTTTTCAAAATCAATTTAATCCCTCTATTGCTCAATTCTACTTGACCACTAGACCGAGGATGATATGGAGATGCAATTCTATGGTTAACATCATACTTAGCAAGCATTTTACGGAAAGCACCATGAATAAAATGTGAACCACCATCAGTCATCAAATATCTAGGGACTCCAAACCTCAGAAAAATAACTTCTTTAAGCATCTTAATAGAAGTGTTATGATTAGCACTACTAGTTGGGATATCTTCTACCCACTTAGTAACGTAATCAACAACAACTAGAATATGTGTATACCCATTAGAGGAAGGAAAAGGTCCCATATAGTCAAAGCCCCAAACATCAAATGGTCAATAACAAGTGAACAATTCATTGGCATTTCCTGTCGTTTGCTAATATTGCCAATTCTTTGACATTCATCACAAGACAAGACAAACTTACGAGCATCCTTAAAGAGAGTAGGCCAATAAAAATCGAATTGCAATACCTTGTGTGCAGTTCTATCTCCAGCGTGGTGTCCTCCGTAAGGCTCGGAGTGACACTTGCGTAGGATCTGTTCCTGTTCATGCCCAGGTACACAATTTCTAATGACACCATCTACTCCTTCTTTATAAAGGTGTGGGTCATCCCAATTGTAATGTCTTAAATCATAGAAAAACTTTTTATTTTGCTGGTATGTGAAAATAGGTGGTATAAACTTAGCAACAATGTAATTAGAATAATCTGCATACCATGGAGTATTACGAGAAGCATTTATGATAGCTAATTGTTCATCACGAAAGCTATCATCAATAGGAAGTGGGTCATCAAGAACATTTTCTAACCTAGACAAGTTGTCTGCAACGGGGTTCTCAGTTCCCTTTCTATCAATAATATGCAAATCAAATTCTTGTAGCAAGAGAACCCATCTAATAAGTCTAGGTTTAGCATCTTTCTTTTCCATAAGATATTTAATAGCAGCATGATCAGTGTGAACAATTACTTTGGAATCAACAATATAAGATCTGAACTTATGACAAGAAAAAACAACTGTTAAAAAATCTATTTCAGTAGTAGCATAATTTCTCTGGGCATTGTCTAGAATTTTACCAGCATAATGAATAACATTCAATTTCTTATCAACTCTTTGTCCTAGAATAACACCAACAATATAATCACTTGCATCACACATAATTTTGAAGGGTAAATTCCAATCAGGCGGTTGAACAATAGGTGCATAAATCAAGGCTTTCTTAAGTATTTCAAATGCTTCTACACAATCATCATAAAAAACAAAAGTAACATCTTTTTGTAAGAGATTAGTGAGAGGCCTAGAAATTTTAGAGAAGTCTTTAATAATCCTCCTATAGAAACCATCATGGCCAAGGAAACTTCTTATACCTTTGATATATTTTGGACAGGGCCTCTTTTCAGTAGCATCTACTTTAGCTTTATCGACTTCAATACATCTTTTAGAAATTTTATGCCCCGAGACAATACCTTCATTATCCATAAAGTGGCACTTATCCCAATTCAAAACAAGATTAGTTTCTTCACATCTCTGCAAAACTCGATCAAGGTTGCTTAAGCAATCATCAAAAGAAGTTCTGTAAATGGAGAAATCATCCATGAAAACATCAGCAATATTATCACAAAAGTCAGAGAATATAGCAGGCATATATCTTTGAAAGGTAGAAGATGCATTACATAAACCAAAAGGCATACATCTATAAGCAGAAGTACCGAAAGGCAGGTAAAAGTGGTCTTTTCCTGATCATCTTTTGACACAGGTATTTGAAGAAACCATAATTACCACCTAGAAAGCAAAAATGTGTATGTTTGGATAGTCTCTCTAGCATTTGATCAATGAAAGGTAGAGGGTAATGATCTTTTCTAGTAGCTTTGTTTAATTTGCAAAAATCATTTACCATTCTATAACCTATAACAATTCTTTGTGGAATCAATTCATTCTTATCATTAAGAACAACAGTAATACCTCCCTTCTTAGGGACACAATGAACAAGACTTACCCATCTATTACCAGCAATAGGATAAATTATACCTACCTCCAGAAGCTTTTGTATTTCATTCCTTCCACTTCTTTCATCTTGGGATTTAATCGTCATTGATGATCAACAACTGGTTTAGCACCATGCCCCAATTTAATTTTGTGCTGACATAGAGTGGGACTAATGCCCTTAAGATCATCAAGAGTATATCCAATAGCGGCACGGTGCTTCTTCAGAGTTTTCAATAATTTCTTTTCTTCATGCTCTGAAAGGTTAGCACTAATAATAATAGGATATATATTCTTTTCATCAAGATAAGCATGTTTAAGCACAAACACAGGATCACCCTTGGGTGGAGGAGGATCCCCAAGAATTTCAACATGCAAATTGTGTTTCAAAACAAGCCCTCGATTAAAGAATATTTCATCTATTTCCCTTCTTTCATTCATAAACATATCATTTTCATGGTCTAGCAAATATTGTTCTAAAGGATCAGTAGGAGGTACGACAATAGAAGCAAGACCAATAATTTCATCCTTACTAGGAAATTCTTTGTCATGGGTTTGTCTTCGAAATTTAGAGAAATTAAAATCATGAGACATATCCCCTAAATCGACAGTTACAATATCTTTGTCGCAGTCTATTTTAGCATTAACATTATTCAAGAAAGGTCTACCAAATATAATGGGACAAAAATCATCTTGTGGGGAAGCAAGAACAAGAAAATCAGTAGGCTATTTTATTTTCCCACACAAGACCTCAACATCTCTAACAATCCCAATTGGCGAAATAGTATCTCTATTGGCAAGATTAATAGTAACATCAATATCTTCTATCTCAGCAGGTGCAATATCATTCATTATTGTTTCTATAAAGTAAAAGGAATTGCACTCACACTAGAACCCACATTACCAAAGCCGTTTTAACATAAACAACGGGCATGCCAACAACAATTCTATGTTTATCTTTAATATCAGGTTTAGCAATCCTAGCAGCTTCATTAGAGAAATAAATAACATGCCCATCAATATTATCAACCAAGAGATCTTTAACCATAGAAATACTAGGTTCAACTTTAATTTATTCACGGGGTGTAGGTGTTCTATTATAACTCTTACGAACCACAGTTGAAGCTCTAGCATGATCCTTAATCCTAATAGGAAAAGGTGGTTTCTCAATATAATCAGTAGGAACAATAGGATCAACATTATAAGTAACAGTTTGTTCTTCAACTTTAATAGGTTCAACTACTTTAACTTCAATGGGAGGATGATATTTAAACCACCTCTCCTTAGGGAGATCAACATGAGTAGAAAATTATTCACTACTATCTCAGATTCAAGTCCATATTTAGTGCTAAAATCACGAAAAGCATCCGTATCCATAAAAGATTTAACACAATCAAACTTAATGTTTATACCTGACTCATTACCTTCGTCGAGTTCCCAATCTTCAGAGTTGCGTTTAATTATTTCCAATAAATCCCATTTGAATTCAATATCCTTCTTCATAAAAGAACCAGTACAAGAAGTATCGAGCATGGGTCGATCATTATGAGAAAGCCGAGCATAAATTTTTTGAATAATAATTTCTCTTGAGAGCTCATGATTGGGGCATGAATATAACATTGACTTAAGCCTCCCCCATGCTTGAGCGATACTTTCTCCTTCACGAGGCCAAAAATTATATATATAATTCCAATCCCGATAAACCAGATGCATAGGATCAAATTTCTGATGAAATTCCAATTTCAATCGGTTGTAGTTCCATGATCCAATATAATCACATAGCCTATACCATGTCAATGCCTTTCCCTTCGAAGATAAAGGTAAGAACTTCTTCTTGACAACATCCTCGGGCAAACCTGCAAGCTTAAATAATCCACAAACTTCATGCACGTAGATTAGGCGTATATCAAGATGTAATGTTCCATCTCCTCCGTAAGGATTAGGTAGCAGTTTCTCTATCATACCCGAAGATATTTCATAATAAATATTTTTAGTAGGTACAGTAGGTTGAGGAGCAACTCTTTGCTCTTCCGGTTGAGGTGAAGACTGATGACCCACAACTGTAGGGGATCTATCGTAGTCCTTCCGATAAGTAAGAGTGTCGAACCCAACGAGGAGCAGAAGGAAATGATAAGCAGTTTTCAGTAAGGTATTCTTTGCAAGAACTGAAATTATCGGTAACAGATAGTTTTGTGATAAGGTAATTTGTAACGGGTAACAAGTAATAAAAGTAAATAAGGTGCTGCAAGATGGCCCAATCCTTTTTGTAGCTAAGGACAAGCCTGGACAAACTCTTATATAAAGGAAAGCGCTCCCGAGGACACATGGGAATTATCGTCAAGTTACTTTTCATCACGCTCATATGATTCACATTCGGTACTTTGATAATTTGATATGTGGGTGGCCGGTGCTTGGTACTGTCCTTCCTTGGACAAGCATCCCACTTATGATTAACCCCTATTGCAAGCATCCGCAACTACAACAGAAGTATTAAGGCAAAGCTGACCATAGCATGAAACATATGGATCCAAATCAGCCCTTACGAAGCAATGCATAAACTAGGGTTTAAGCTTCTGTCACTCTAGCAACCCATCATCTACTTATTACTTCCCAATGCCCTCCTCTAGGCCCAAACAATGGTGAAGTGTCATGTAGTCGGCGTTCACATGACACCACTAGAGGAAAGACAACATACATCTCATCAAAATATCAAACGAATACCAAATTCACATGACTACTTATAGCAAGACTTCTCCCACGTCCCCAGGAACAAACGTAACTACTCACAAATCATATTCATGTTCGTAATCAGAGGGGTATTAATATGCATAAAGGATCTGAACATATGATCTTCCACCGAATAAACCAACTAGCATCAACTACAAAGAGTAATCAACACTACTAGCAACCCACAGGTACCAATCTGAGGTTTTGAGACAAAGATTGGATACATGAGATGAACTAGGGTTTGAGATGAGATGGTGCTGGTGAAGATGTTGATGGAGATTGACCCCCTCCCAATGAGAGGATCGATGGTGATGACGATGGTGATGATTCCCCCCTCCCGGAGGGATGTTTCCTCGGCAGAATAGCTCCGCCGGAGCCCTAGATTGGTTCCGCCAAGGTTCCGCCTCGTGGCGGCGGAGTTTCGTCCCGTGTGCTAGCTTATGATTTTTTCCTTGACGAAAGACCTCATATAGCAGAAGATGGGCATCAGAGGGCTGCCAGGGGGCCCACAAGGCAGGGGGCGCACCCAGGGGGTTGGGCGCGCCCCCACCCTTGTGGATGGTGGATGGCCCCCTCTGGTACTTATTTCACCTAATATTTTTTATATATTCTGAAACATGCTCCTGTGAAGTTTTGGGACTTTTGGGGTTTTGCAAAATAGGTCTCTAATATTTGCTTCTTTTCCACCCCAGAATTCCAGCTGTCGGCATTCCCCCTCTTCATGTGAACCTTGTAAAATAAGAGAGAATAGGCATAAGTATTGTGACATATTGTGTAATAACAGCCCATAGTGCAGTAAATATCGATATAAAAGCGTGATGCAAAATGGACATATCAACTCCCCCAAGCTTAGACCTCGCTTGTCCTCAAGCGAAAGCCGATATCGATAAATATGTCCACATGTTTAGAGATAGAGGTGTCGATAAAATAAAATATGGACATGAGGGCATCATGATCATTCTTAGGACATCAACATATATAAATATTGTCATATGATTTCTTATGCTAAAGTAACACTGTCGTATTTCGGGTTCCGGTAGACCCTTGAGGTTCGAACACTGGGGTGTGCGCGGAGATTTCGCCTCCTACCTACCTGCACCCCTCCGCCTCGCTAAGATCTAAGCTATGGAAAGAACAACACGAATGACACAGGGTTTATACTGGTTCGGGCCACCGTTGTGGTGTAATACCCTACTCCAGTGTGTGGCGTGGTGGATTGCCTCTTGGGCTGATGATGATGAACAATACAAGGAAGAACAGCCTCGCGAGGGTCTGTTCTTGGCTGGGGGGATGAACTGCTGGGAGGAGTTCAGTCACCCTTCTCTCTCTCTCTCTCTCTCTTCTTGATTGTCCTCTCCTTTTTCATCCTACGGGGGCTGGTCCTATTTATAGAGGCCCTGGTCCTCTTCCCAAATATTGAGCGGGAAGGGAGCCAACAATGGCGGGCTAATTTGAAAGGGGACAGCTAGTACCAGCTATCCTGACAAAAGTAGTCTTCGCCTGCACAAAGCTCTGGTGGTGACGCCGTCTTGGGCTCCACGATGACCTCCGTCTTGCAGTCCTCCTGGTCTTGGTCTTGTTGCACCGAAATGGCAACCTTTGCCTGACGCCTCGGTACTCTGCAGCTGCGCTTGCTCCCTTTTCACCAAAGAGGAGAGGAGGACACTGCGCGGGCTGGCACCCGCCTGGCGCCTTTGGTCGTCATGGCTTGCGTCACGGGCACCTCGTGAGGTACCCCGCCTTGATTTCTCTGCCTCCTCGCGAGCCAGCCTGGTGAGGCCGTGCCTGAGGAAGCTCCGCGTCATCCGCCCCGCGAGGCTTGGCCCCTTGCGAGGGTCTTGGGTCTGTGTTGGTGAAGATGGTCCGTGCTGGGCCCCCCTTTGAGCCACGCCACAGGCCGCAGGTAGGCAAGTTTGGGGACCCTCGTTCCCAGAACGCCGACAGTAGCCCCCGGGCCCAAGGCGCGCCCGGACTTGGCCGTGCAGGGAGGCGGAAGGGCAAGAGCGAAGCGCCGCGGGCCCTAACAGCCTGCGGCCTTGGGCGCTGCGTGGTAGTTGATTGGACGTGAGCGCCTTAGCAACCGTGCGAGTTGATAAGGGAGCGACATCTGCCTAGGCTTTGCTTTTTGCTTTCTCCGGTTGCTGCTCAGATCCCCTTTCTTGCGCCTCTCCTTCCTTCCTCCAAAATTTCTAGATCTACTCTGACCGCGTGACCTAGGAAGCCATGGTGCCTCGTCAGCCCCCAGCTGTAGCTTGGTACTCGTCTGCCCTGGACTCGCCGAACGTGTCGGAGGCGAGCCTTGCCCGGTTGCGCCGGATGGCGGCGGCGCGGGGCATCGATGGGGCGAAGGTGTTCAAGGCCGGCTCCGCCACCCCTGAGGGTCAAGGGAGCACCTTCTATCCGTTCTTCGTAAGTGCCATTGCTGCTGGCCTGGTGCCTCCCTTCTCCGAGTTCTTCTTCTCTGTCCTCCGCCATTACAAGCTACAGGCTCTGCATCTCCACCTCAACTCCGTCCTTCTCCTGGCAATCTTCGCCTATTACTGCGAGGCTCACGTAGGCGTGCAGCCCTCAGTGGCCTTGTTGTGCCACTACTTCTACCTCCGGACCTCTCGCGGTCCTGCTTCCACGTGCGCGAGCTTCATTGCGTACGGCGGCGCCATTGCCATCTCGAACCCCGGGAAAAGGATTGAGGGCTTCAGGAGCAAGTGGGTCTTGGCGGATGCTGGGCGCATTCACCCTCGGCTGATCTTGCCCACGGAGCAGCCCACGAGCTCCAGCGATTGGGGTCGAGTGGAGCTCGCGGACCCCCGCGCGAAGCCGGTGTTGGAGAAGATGGATGCGGATCTGAGGCCGGCCAACATGGCGGCAGCGAAGCTGACCGGCGCATCGCTGCTGAGGGAGTTCCTGGAGCACCAACTAGCTCCGCTTCGGCAGTACTCACTTCCGATGTGGAGGCCCCATCCGAGCCCCGCGGCCTTGGCCGACGTAGATCTGGCTGCAGTCCTCCAATCTCTGGTCGGGGGCGATGTGGTGAGGTTGGAGGGTGCTCCTACGCCCTTGTTCCTCCGCGACGACTGGGAGCAGGTAGTGGAGTCCATGCCCGTCTTCAACGGGGATGGGCCCGTGCCCATGGAAACTCCCGAGGAACCGGTGGACGTGCCCTCCGACGACTCCAGCGAAGAGGAGGAAGGAGGGGAGCGGGAAAGAGGGCCTGACTCCGAGGCGACTGACAGAGAGTCGAGGGCTCCACTCCCCCTGCGCAGGTCCCGCGTTCTCCGCCTCTCTCCGAGCGATGACGATGAGGATGATGACGAGGATGACGACAAGGATGACGGCGGGAGCTTGCCCCCGATCCCGAAGAAGGACAGGACCGGGCTGATCTCCCGCGGGTCTGCCCCGGCCCCGAGGCGGACCGCACCTTCCGCTTCCAAGCTTCCCGAGGTTGACCCTTCCAGCCGGCTTTCAGGCTTCAAATTTGGCCGGAGGCCGCTCGAGCTCACTGGGGACGACCCGTAAGCGTTTTGATTCTTGTCTTTATTTCTTATTCTGCTTCTCAGGCTTGACGTTCGCATCTCTTGGACAGGCTGGAGCCCGCAGCAAAGAAGTCGAAGGGAGCTCCTGAGGTTCCATCCGTGGCAGCGCCTCTGCCCGTGAAGGAGGGTGACCACGACGCACGGGCTTCTCCTGCCCGGTCGTCCACGCGAGGCCAGGCTGAGCCGGCTGGGGCGAGCTCGGCCCCCACGGCCCAAGTGACTCCCGAGGTGTCCTTGCCTGCCGCCGCCACTACAGCCGTTGGGGCGCAGCAGACTCCGCCTCAGGATGCTGTGGCCGTGCAGCCGCCTTCTCCTCCTACTCCACCGGCTTCTGTCTCTCCGACTCCTTCTGCCGTTCTGGATCGTGCTGTCG
Organism: Triticum urartu; assembly: GCF_003073215.2. Taxonomy (NCBI): domain Eukaryota; kingdom Viridiplantae; phylum Streptophyta; class Magnoliopsida; order Poales; family Poaceae; genus Triticum; species Triticum urartu. Next base: position 191,540,966 of record NC_053023.1, read on the forward strand.
CTGAGCTGGACTGACTGCGGCATGATCTTCTTGGCGCCGACCCTCGCTTGGTGGTCGGGCGCTTGGAGCTGGCTTCAGGATGGGTTTGCTCCGACGCTTCGATTCGGGCGGCGCTGGTCCAGGCCTCGACGGCTTGCAATGAGGAGAAGCAGGCCATCCTTGAGGCGAAGGCTACTCATGACGCAACCCTGAGGGAGGTGGTCGACGTTCGTGGTCGCTGCAAGGCGCTGGAGGACGAGCTGCAGGGCCTGCGGGACCAGCTCGCGAAAGAGGTCCGCCTTCGCCAAGAGCAGGAAGAAGGTGTGAAGGCTCGCGAGGCGGCCGTCAAGGAGAGGGAGGTCAAGCTCAGGAAGCGCCACGACCGCCTAGGCGCGCTGGAGCAGGAGTTGGGGGCGAGGAAGGCCGAGCTGGACGACAAGGCCCTGGTTCTTGCCGAGGACCGCGTGGCCTTCACGGAGATGGAGGCGAAGGCTCGCTCCTCGCTGAGGACGCTTTACGAGAGCAGCCTGGAGAGCCCGCTGGCTGGCGCCGAGGACGGCCCCGCCAAGCTGCTTCCCTTCCTGGTTCGCGCTCTTGAAGATGTCTCCCTTGGCCTTGGCCCCACGGCCGGGCCGAGGCGCGTGTCCTGTCTTCTGCAGCACTGACGCGGGTGCTCACCCACATCTACCTTCGCGATCCCGATGTCGACCTCGACGGCCTGCTAGAGCCAGTAAGTGGCGAGCGTGCCGCTGCCGCTGCCGAGGCCATGAAGGGTCGCACGGAGGCTCTGCTGGGGTAGTTCCGGGCCTTTAGCACCAAGCCGAAGCAAGGCGCTGCCGACCCCACTGCTTCATGAGGCGCACCCACTCCGCGCTGCTCCACCGCCGACAAGTGACTCTGTTGGGGCTCCCGTCCTGCCTTTAATTCCTGCACATGTATCATGCCTCGGGGAGGCGCTTAAACTTGTGTTTGGCATTGAGAGAATAGTGTGGACTGTAATATTTGCTTTTGAATTCCTTGAAATTTGTGCTTTTCCTTCCTACTTGCTTATGTTCTACGCCGGCAGAGCCCGGCCCCGCGCATACCTCACCCAGCGTTAGTCCCGACCGGAAACCAGGACAGGGCCAAGGAGTGAGGGGCTACGTGACAAGTTAGGCTCCTGAGTCGCGATGCTCAGGAGTCCCCCTTGGCGCACGAACAGCAAGTAGGGAGGTGTGATGTGGGTGGATCTACCGTTCTACGTCTGCAGAGCCCGGCCGTGCACATACCTCACCCAGTGTTAGCCTTTCGGAACTAAGGAGTGAGGGGCTACGTGACCAGTTAGGCTCCTGAGTCGCGATGCTCATGAGTCCCCCTTGATGCTCAAACGGCCTTCGTACCTTGGCTCCGCTTGGGGAGAGACGCGTGACGAACCAGGCCCGGGGGGGGGGGGCTGGCTGGGCGGCGTGCGTCTGGGCGTGACCCAGGCGCAACCCCCGTGCCCAGCCCCCTCGCGCGGCACTCCCGAGGGGAGGCGTTACGATGAGGCTAGACACTGAGCTCTGGGCTCCCTGAGGTTGATGCGGCCCGGGGGCCACCCTCAGTTGTTTATCACCAGGGCGGAGCATAGCGCTTCCGTATGTGTACGGGCATAGCCGCTCCTTGGCAGTGTCGTCAGCCAGCGCGGAGCATGGTGCTTCCACTGGTACGTGGGAGGGGGGCCCCCTCCGGGAGGAGCCCCCGGGGCGTGTACAGCCCCGCCCTGACACGTGGCTGGCACGGTAGGGCCTGGCGAGGTGTATCTGGGCACCCGTGGGCCAGCGCGGGACTCACGGGGCCCTACCTCTAGGCGGGTTGCGCCTGGCACTCGGCCTTATCTTGTGATGTGTCCCTGCAAATTTGGTTAGATGCCGGCACTCTACGTCCTCGGGTCCCGGCCCTCGAGCTGGTCTCAGCCATCGCTGGTATGCCAGGTCGCGATGCCGTGGACAAGGCCAGAGGGTGAGGGCTGGAGAGCCAGTAAGAGCCCTGAGTCGCGATGCTCAGGTACCCCCCCTTTAACATGCAAGCGGTCGGCATGGAGAAGAAGAGGTGCCATGGACCGGCATCAAATAATCAAGCATGGTGGGTATAATGCATAACCGGAAATAAATGCAAATGAGATACATGCCGCCGGGTCTGGCCCGAGCGACTTGGGGATGATGCAGCCCGAGGGGCGCCCCCAACAAGGTAAGCTAATAACATGAAATAAAAGGGGTACATGTCGCAGGGACGGACCCACGCGGCCTGGGAATAATGCAGCCCTGGGGGGCGCTCCCAGCTGGAAGTGAAACTTGAAAGATGTCACCTGATGACGTTGAGGACGAAGGGGTGTTGGTGTAGCAGACTCGGTGGGCTGCGGAAGCCGATCCTCACGAGCCCCCAGGCCCAGGGGCCTCAGGAGGCTCCGGAGGCGCTGGTGGCTCCCTGCGGAGCATCTCCATCTCCGCCAGGGCTGCGGAATGCCTGGCCTCTTGTGCCTCCATGATGCCCCTCATGAGGCGCTGGTACGTGGCAGCCGCGTTCGGCAAGCCGTAAGGCATGCGAACGTAGCTGTGGGGTGGACCTCCGCGGAGCCCCACGCGCGTGGGCTAGATGCGCTCCAGAGAGGCGACTCGATTGAGCCCTGGTATGTCGATGCAGACGCGCAGCCCACCATCCTCGCCTGGATGGGGAGCCACTGCTGGTAGACGGCGGCCGCCTTTCATGACCCTTAACTCCTGTAGCTCCTGAAGGGCCTTGCTGACGAACTCCTGAGGGTCTGGCTCTCCTTGCCTTACTCCTTCTTGAGGGAAACGTGCTTCGAAACACGCCTCCATGTGGTGCCCAAGCGCCTCCCTCGTGACCCTAGCCAGGTCGGTGGCCCTCCAGGGGAGAGCCCCCGAGCCCTGCCTGAGGAGGGTGCCGGGCGCACTTTCCTATGCGACGGAAGGAGGTTCCCCCTGGGCAGGCACGGGCCCAAAGAGGCCTGCCTCCTGAGGGGCCGGGCCGGAAAATGTCTTCTTCTTGGGGGCGGTCTCAGGAAGCCTCCTGCTTCCGCGATCCGGGTCTTCCAGTGACGCGGCCTGAAAGGCTTGTTCCAGGGAACACACTACGTCCTTCTCTTCACAGGGCACCGTGATGACTCCGCCACTTCTTGGCATCTTGAGGACGTTGTAGCCGTGGTGAGTTACGGCCATGAACTTGGCCAGCGCTGGGTACCCAAGGATGGCGTTGTACGGCAGGCGAATGTGAGCAACGTCGAAGTCGATGAGCTCGGTGCGGTAGTTGTCGCGTGCCCCGAAGGTGACAGGGAGGCGGACCTGCCCAATCGGGACCATGGAGCCGTCGGTGATTCCGGAGAAGGGCTTGGTTGGCTGAAGCTGGCTGTAGGGCACTTGGAGATTGTTGAATGTTTCCACGGACAGGACGTTGAGCCCTGCCCCTCCATCGATGAGGGTCCTGGTGACCACCACGTTGCTGACGATTGGGGAACAAAGCATCGGGAGGACTCCGGCTGTAGCCGCACACTTGAGCTGATCTGCTGAGCTGAACATGATGGCGCACGCTGACCACCTGAGAGGGCGCGTGGCTTCGAGCCTGGGGAGGACTGCATTCACTTCGCGGGCGAACTGCTTGAAGATGCGTTGAGAGGCTGGGGCTTGAGCCCCGCCCAGGATGCAGGCGATCGCGTGCGGCTCCTGGAAGCCCCCAGCCCCTTCGTCCTGGTGGCGGTCCTCGTTTCTCCTTGGCTGCGGCGGCAGCGGAGGGAGGCCTGCGTTGCCTTGCGGGCGATCCTCGCGAGGCTGATCCCTCCAGTCTCCCTCGCGAGGCGGATCTTGCCAGCGATCCTCACGAGGTTGATCGCGCCACCCTTGGCGCGGGCCACGGTCTTCCCAGCGTCCTGCGTTCCTTCCTCCTCCTCGACCATAGCCCCGGTCACCGTGGTTAGGGCGATGGCCGATCCTTCCTTCTCGCACGGCTCGGAGCTCTTGACATTCGTTGGTGTTGTGGGTGTGGAGGTCATGGTACACACAGTACCGGCTGCCCTTGGAAGGTTCGGGCTGATCTCTGCCCCGCTTGGTGTCTGGTTCTGCCGCGAGCACGGCAGCCCCCTTGCGCTTCACATCCTTGGCCTTGGGCTTCTTCTCTTCTGGGTCTGCGGCAGGCAGCTCGAGGAGGGAGAGACGCCCTTCCTCAGCCCTGGCACACTTGGTTGCCAAGTTGAACAGCTCCAAGGAAGTGCACAGGTCTTCATGCATCGCCAGCTCCTCCTTCATCTTGACATCGCGCACGCCGTCGGAGAAGGCTGAGATGATGGCCTCCTCAGTCACCTTGGGAATCTTGAGGTGTGCGTTGTTGAAGCGCTGGATGTACTTCTGCAAGGTCTCCCCGGGTTGTTGCTTGATGCGGCGCATGTCGCTCACGGCGGGTGGCCGGTCGTGAGTACCTTGGAAGTTGGCGATGAAGCGGGTGCGCATCTCGTCCCAGGAGGAGATCGTGCCTGGAGCCAGGTTCAGGAGCCAGGTGCGGGCGCCGTCCTTGAGCGGCATGGGGAACCAGTTCGCCATGACCTTCTCGTCTCCGTTGGCAGCTTCGATGCCCAGCTCGTAGAGCTGGAGGAACTCCGCAGGGTCAGCCGTGCCGTCGTAACGAGGAGGCAGGTCTGGCTTGAACTTGCCGGGCCACGCGACACTGCGTAGCTCGGTGGTGAAGGCGCGGCAGCCTGCTGTGGCCACGGGAGGCCTTGGGTGGCGGAGAGCTTGGTCTTGCATGTCCCCTCACGCTGCAGCTGGGAGCAGCACGGGGTCTTGACGCACGGGAGCAGGAGCATGGTCGCGACGTGCCGGAGCAGGGAACGCCGGGGCAGCTTCTTGCGGGCGAGGGACTTCCTGGCAGCTCTGCTGTTGCTGCGCTGGCACCTGATGGAGCGGGTTCCGCCCAAGGGCCACGCGCCTTGGAGCCATGGCGCCTTCTTGAGGAGGAGGCGGCCGGGGCGCCGCCGGAGCTTCGTCGCCCGCGCGGGGCGAGGTGCGGTGCAGCGGAACGGACGACGCAGACAAGCCCCCTGCGGCGCGGACGAGCTCGGCGACGCGGTTGAGCCATTCTTCGTAGATGTCGTCGACGGGACGGTAGCGCAGGAGCTTGTTTGCCGCGATGAGCACTGCTCGAGCCTCCATGGGCACGCGGAGCGCGCGGGATGAAGAACCAGCTGGGGTGAGCGAGGGAGTTGCGATGCGGCTGTCTTGCCGCACGGACGGATGCTAAGACGATGCTTGCTGCTCGTCCCCCGCCGGGCCGGTGGTGGCATTGACGGCAGGTGACGGGGAACGGCGAGGACGCCCACTGACAGGGGCCGTCTGGGCGACGCGGGAAGCGAGAGCGGCCCGGTGCTCGGCGCGGGCCTGACGAGTGTAAGACATGGGCGTGATGGTCGGAGGAGAACGGGGTGGTGGAAGACGAATTCTGGCGCACCCCTACCTGGCGCGCCAAATGTCGGATTTCGGGTTCCGGCAGACCCTTGAGGTTCGAACACTAGGGTGCGCGCGGAGATTTTGCCTCCTACCTACCTGCACCCCTCCGCCTCGCTAAGATCTAAGCTATGGAAAGACAACACGAATGACACAGGGTTTATACTGGTTCGGGCCACCGTTGTGGTGTAATACCCTACTCCAGTGTGTGGCGTGGTGGATTGCCTCTTGGGCTGATGATGATGAACAATACAAGGAAGAACAGCCTCGCGAGGGTCTGTTCTTGGCTGGGGGGATGAACTGCTGGGAGGAGTTCAGTCACCCTTCTCTCTCTCTCTCTCTCTCTCTCTCTCTCTCTCTCTCTCTCTCTCTTCTCGATTGTCCTCTCCTTTTTCATCCTGCGGGTGGCTGGTCCTATTTATAGAGGCCCTGGTCCTCTTCCCAAATATTGAGCAGGAAGGGAGCCAACAATGGCGGGCCAATTTGAAAGGGGACAGCTAGTACCAGCTATCCTGACAAAAGTAGTCTTCGCCTGCACAAAGCTCTGGTGGTGACGCCGTCTTGGGCTCCACGATGACCTCCGTCTTGCAGTCCTCCTGGTCTTGGTCTTGTTGCACCGAAATGGCAACCTTTGCCTGACGCCTCGGTACTCCGGCTGCGCTTGCTCCCTTTGCACCAAAGAGGAAAGGAGGACACTGTGCGGGCTGGCACCCACCTGGCGCCTTTGGTCGTCATGGCTTGCATCACGGGCACCTCGTGAGGTACCCCGCCTTGATTTCTCTGCCTCCTCGCGAGCCAGCCTGGTGAGGCCGTGCCTGAGGAAGCTCCACGTCGTCCGCCCCACGAGGCTTGGCCCCTCACGAGGGTCTTGGGTCTGTGTTGGTGAAGATGGTCCGTGCTGGGCCCCCCTTTGAGCCATGCCGCAAGCCGCAGGCAGGCAAGTCTGGGGACCCCCGTTCCCAGAACGCCGACAAACACCAATCGCAATTTCAAGTATGAATCAGAAACTTCATTGAAAACTAACAAACTATAATCTCAGTCATTGAAGCAATTGCAATTTATCATAACATAGGAAAGAGTCAATATAAGAGCTTTTCAGCAAGTCCACATACTCAACCATCATTTAGTCTTTCACAATTGCTAACACTCACACAATATTTATGGTTATGAAGTTTTAGTCGGACATAGAGAAAGATAGGGGCTTATAGTTTTTGCCTCCCAACCTTTTACCTCAAGGGTAATGTCAACAATAATAGTACATGAAAACTCACATCCAATTAGCTATATATATTAGGATCTTTCCAACACATTGTGCTTGCCAAAGGATAAAATGTAAAAAAAGAAAGGTGAAGATCACCATGACTCTTTGCATGAAGTATAAGACAAGAATAAAAGATAGGCCCTTCGCAGAGGGAAGCAGAGGTTGTCATGTGCTTTTATGGTTGGATGCATGAAATCTTAATGTAAAAGAACGTCACTTTATATTGCCATTTGTGATATGGACCTTTATTATGCAGTCCATCGCTTTTATTTCTTCCACATCACAAGATCGTATAAAGCTTATTTTCTCCGCACTAATAAATCATACATATTTAGAGAGCAATTTTTATTGCTTGCAACGATGACAACTTACTTGAAGGATCTTACTCAATCCATAGGTAGATATGGTGGACTCTCATGGCAAAACTAGGTTTAAGGATATTTGGAAGCACAAGTAGTATCTCTACTTGGTGCAAAGAATTTGGCTAGCATGAGAGGGAAAGGAAAGCTCAACATGTTGGATGACCCATGACAATATAATTTATCTCAGATGTAAGAAAACATAACCCATTACGTTGTCTTCCTTGTCCAACATCAACTCTTTAGCTTGTCATATTTTAATGAGTGCTCACAATCATAAAAGATGTCCAAGATAGTGTATTTATATGTGAAAACCTCTCTTTCTTTATTACTTCCTATTAATTGTAACGATGACCAAAACTATGTCTATCAACTCTCAACAACTTTTATTCATCATACTTTTTATATGTGAAGTCATTACTCCATAAGATCCATATGATCTCTTTATTTCTTTTTATTCTTTCTCTTTTATTCTATTCCCTCAAGATCATAGCGAGATAATCAAGCCCTTGACTCAACACTAATCTTTATTATATATAGCTCACAGACTCAATTACATAGAAGGATCATAAAGCAAAACTCAAAACTAGATCATACTAAAACTTTATTCTACTAGATCAAGATATTATCAAAAGGATCGAACTAAGAAAAATGGTAAAGATAAAAGGGTGATGGTGATACTATACCGGGGCACTCCCCCAAGCTTGGGAGTTGCCAAGGGGAGTGCGCATACCCAATAGTTAGTTCTTCTTTGTTGGTTAAGAAGGTGTTGGTGATGATGGATAGTCGCACATCGAGCGTAGGAGATCCTCCAATTTGCGGATAATGCCCTTGAGTGCGATGATATGCTCCTTCAACAAAATATTTTCACTTGTTAGATACTTGTTTTGAATGTGAGCTAATTCAATCATCTTGAAAACTTCAATCTCCATTGGGGTAAAGAGATTGTGATGAGGTTGAAGGATGTCTTCTTCTACTGCTGCCGGAACTTGATCCCCCATGGCCTTCTTGATCCCATCATCCTTGTTGATCTCTTCGGGCTCTTCTCTCTTCATCTCTATCTTCATCAGCCAAGCATCGTTGCCCTCATTGTTGGAGGAGGAGGGAGACGACATGATGCCTGGCCTTGACAACCCTGGTAGAAAACAGCTCGAAACAAAAACAGAGGATGTTTGCGTGGTACAGTGGTCAAAACGTTTGGGAGATCATATAATGAATTTTTACCGACCAAAAGAAGTATCGTGCAAGAAAATGGAGTCCAGAGAGCGCACGAGGTGCCCACGAGGCAGGGGGCGCGCCCAGGGGGTAGGGAGCGCCTTCCTCCCTCGTGGACGCCTCGTGTCCTTACCAGACTACTTCTTATTTTTCCTATTTTCTAAAATATTCCAAAACGGAGAAAAATTTCTATTAGAACTGTTTTGGAGTGGGTTTACTTACCGTACCTCATACCTAGTCCTTTTCGGAGTCTGAAACATTCTGGAAGGTGTCCTTTATGTATTCCTCCGTGGTTACGATTTCAATAACATTAGTTTCAACCATTATAGGATTACCTGAGATATAATGTTTGATTCTTTGACCGTTCACCACCCTCGGATTCGTGCCTTCAAAGTTGTTGATTTTTATGGCACCGAAATGATAGACCTCCTCGATGACGTAAGGACCTTCCCATTTAGAGAGGAGTTTTCCTGCAAAAAATCTTAAACGAGAGTTGTATAATAATACATAATCACCTATATTAAACTCACGTTTTGGTATCCTTTTATCATGCCATCTTTTAACCTTTTCTTTAAACAGTTTGGCGTTCTCATAGGCCTAGGTTCTCCATTCATCAAGTGAGCTAATGTCAAAAAGCCTCTTCTCACCGGCAAGTTTGAAATCGTAGTTGAGCTCTTTAATGGCCCAATATGCCTTATGTTCTAGTTCAAGAGGTAAGTGACATGCTTTACAATAAACCATCTTATACGGAGACATACCCATAGGATTTTTGTATGCAGTTCTATAAGCTCATAATGCATCATCAAGTTTCTTGGACCAATTCTTTCTAGATCTATTAACAGTTTTTTGCAAAATTAATTTAAGCTCTCTATTGCTCAGTTCTACTTGACCACTAGACTGTGTATGATATGGAGATGCAATTCTATGATTAACATCATACTTAGCAAGCATTTTACGAAAAGCACCATGAATAAAATGTGAACCACCATTAGTCATTAAATATCTAGGGACTCCAAACCTCGGAAAAATAACTTCTTTAAGGTTAATAGAGGTGTTATGATCAGCACTACTAGTTGGAATAACTTCTACCCACTTAGTAACGTAATCAACAACGACTAAAATATGTGTATACCCATTAGAGGAAGGAAATGGTCCCATATAATCAAAGCCCCAAGCATCAAATGGTTCAATAACAAGTGATTAATTCATAGGCATTTCTTGACGTCTACTAATATTACCAATTCTTTGACATTCATCACAAGACAAAACAAACTTACGTGCATCTTTGAAGAGAGTAGGCCAATAAAAACCGGATTGCAATACCCGCAGTTCTATCTCCAGCATGGTGTCCTCCATAAGCTTCAGAGTGACACTTGCGTAGGATCCGTTCCTATTCATGCTCAGGTACACAACATCTAATAACACTATCTACTCCTTCTTTATAAAGGTGTGGGTCATCCCAAAAGTAATGTCTTAAATCATAGAAGAACTTTTTCTTTTGTTGGTATGTGAAACTAGGTGGTATAAATTTAGCAACAATATAATTAGCATAATCAGCATACCATGGAGCAGTACGAGAGGCATTTATGACAGCTAATTGTTCATCAGGAAAGCTATCATCAATAGGTAGTGGGTCATCAAGAACATTCTCTAACCTAGACAAGTTGTCTGCAACAGCGTTCTCAGCTCCCTTTCTATCAATAATATGCAAATCAAATTCTTGTAGCAAGAGAACCCATCTAATAAGTCTAGGTTTAGCATCTTTCTTTTCCATAAGATATTACCAGCATGATCAGTGTGAACAATTACTTTAGAATCAACTATATATGGTCTGAACGAATCACAAGCAAATACAACTGCTAAAAATTCTTTTTCAGTAGTAGCATAATTTCTCTGGGAACTGTCCAGAGTCTTACTAGCATATTGGATAAAATTTAATTTCTTATCAACCCTTTGTCCTAGAACAGCCCCTACAGCATATTAACTAGCATCACACATAATTTCAAAGGGTAAATTCCAATCAGGTGGCTGAACAATAGGTGCAGAAATCAAAGCTTTCTTAAGTATTTTAAATGCTTCTACACAATCATCATCAAAAACAAAAGGAACATCTTTTTGTAAGAGATTAGTCAGAGGCCAAGAAATTTTAGAGAAGTCCTTAATGAACCTCCTATAAAAACCGGCATGACCAAGGAAGCTTCTTATACCTTTAATGTCCTTAGGACACGAGATCTTTTCAATAGCATCAACTTTAGCTTTATCAACTTCAATACCTCTTTCAGAAATTTTATGCCCCAAGACAATACCATAATTAACCATAAAGTGGCACTTCTCCCAATTCAAGACAAGATTAGTTTCTTCACATCTCCGCAAAACTCGATCAAGGTTGCTTAAGCAATCGTCAAAAGAAGTTCCATAAACAGAAAAATCATCCATGAATACCTCAACAATCTTTTCACAAAAGTTAGAGAATATAGCAGTCATACATCTTTGAAAGGTAGCAGGTGCATTGCGTAAACCAAAAGGCATACGTCTATAAGAAAAGGTGCCGAAAGGGCAAGTAAAAGTTATCTTTTCTTGATCCTCTTTTGACACAGGTATTTGAGAGAAACCAGAATAACCATCTAGGAAGCAAAAATGTGTATGTTTGGATAATCTTTCTAGCATTTGATCAATAAAAGGTAAAGGGTAATGATCCTTTTTAGTAGCTTTATTTAATTTGCGGAAATCAATTACCATTCTATAACCTGTAACAATTCTTTGTGGGATCAATTTGTCTTTATCATTAGGAACAACAGTAATACCTCCCTTCTTAGGGACACAATGGACAAGACTTACCCACTGACTATCAGCAACGGGATATATTATACCTACCTCTAGAAGCTTTAGTATTTCATTTCTTACCACTTCTTTCATCTTGGGATTTAACCGTTGTTGGTGATCAACAACCGGTTTTACGTCTTTCTCCAATTTTATTTTGTGCTGGCTGTCGGCGTTCTGGGAACGGGGGTCCCCAGACTTGCCTGCCTGCGGCCCACGGTGTGGCTCTGCGAGCGGGCCCGTAAGGCCCATCTTCACCAACAAGCACTCAAGACCCTCACGAGGGGCCAAGCCTCGCAAGGCGGACGACACAAGACCTCCTCAGGAGCGGACTCACTAGACTGGCTCGCGAGGGGCGGAGAGACCAAGGCAAGACAAACCTCGCGAGGTTCCAATGACATGAGCCACGACGATCGAGACTAGGCGGGCGCCAGTGCGCATAGTGTCCTTGTTTCCTCTTTGGTGCTAAGGAAGCAAGCGCAGGCGCAGAGTACCGAGGCGTCAAGCAAAGGTTTCCATATCAGTGCAACGAGACCAAGACCAGCAGGACGGCAAGATGGAGGTCACCATGGAGCCCAAGACGACGTCACCACCAGAGCCTTTGGCAGGCGAAGACTGCTTTTGTCAGGATAAGCTGTACTAGTGCTCCCCCTTCAAATTGGCCATTGTTGGCTCCCTTCCCGCTCAATATTTGGGGAGAGGATCAGGGCCTCTATAAATAGGATTAGCCACAACAATAGGAGGCAACTCGTCTCGAACGGATCCAGTTCATCCTCACACCCACCAAGCAAAAGAACACCTCTCCTCAGGAGGCTGTTCTTCCCTTTGTATTGTTCATCCTCAGCCCAAGAGGCAATCCACCACCACCACACTGGAGTAGGGTATTACACCACAACGGTGGCCCGAACCAGTATAAGTCTTGTGTCCTTTGTGTTGCGAGTTCGACGAGCTAGCCCTTGAGATCTTAGCGAAGCTAGGACGTGGATCAGTAGGGGGAGATCTTCATGCGCGCCCCAGTGTCTGAACCTTTAGGGTTTTGCAAGAACCTGAGATCCGACATTTGGCGCGCCTGGTAGGGGTGCGCCGAAGCTTCCCTTTCGTCGCTCTGCGTCCCGTTGTCTCATCGTCTCCATGGCGGACGCTCGCCGCACTCGCGCTGATTGCCTGGCTGCCCTCGCCGCCCGCGTTGCTCAGATGGCTCACGTCGGCGGGCCACCCCATCGTTCTCAGTCGCCTGCCGCCAACTCCGCCACCGGCCCAGCGAGGAACGAGCAGCAAGCATCCTCGCTGCACCCTTCCGTGCGGCGGGACAGCCGCACCGCACTCCATCGCTGACCCCAACCATTTCGTCATCCCATGCTTGTCGCGCTCCCATGGACGCGCATGCCGCTCTGCATTGCGCGTGAGCTCCTGCGCTACCGCCCCGTCGACGACCTCTACGAGGACTGGCTCAACCGCATCGCCGAGCTCGTCAGCGTCGCAGGGGGCTTCCCTACGTCGTCCCTCTCGCTGCCTCGCCCTTCGCCAGCCGCAGGCGGCGTGGCCCATGGAGCGCCTCCACTACCTTTGCCCCAATACGGAGTCTTGGAGCCCAGGCATGCGGCCCCATGGCGATCTGCCGCGTCCGGCGCCTTCGCAAGAAGAAAGAAGCTGCCAAGAAGTCCCTCGGCCGCGAGAAAATGCCCCCGTGCTCCCCGCGCCACCATGACAAGACCGCGTACCGCCTGCGGCAGCGGTGCGCGGACCGCATCAAGGACAAGTTCTCCACCAGCGTCGAGTCCCGGTGACCACGGCAGGCTGCCGTGCCTTCACCCCTGAGCTGCGTAGCGTCGCTTGGCCAGGCAAGTTCAAGCCGGATCTGCCTCCTTGCTATGACGGCATCCCCGACCCCCCGGAGTTCCTGCAGCTCTACGAGCTGAGCATCGAGGCGGACAACGGCGACGAGAAAGTCATGGCGAACTGGTTCCCCATGGCTCTCAAGGATGGTGCCCGCTCCTGCCTCCTAAATCTGCCTCCAGGCTCGATCTCCTCCTGGAATGAGATGCGCGACCCTTTTGTTGCCAACTTCCAGGGCACTCGCGACCGCCCACCAGCCGCGGGTAACCTACGCCGCGTCAAGCAACAACCAGGAGAGACCCTCCAGAAGTACATCCAGCGCTTCAACAACGTTCGCCTCAAGATCCCTAAGGTGACGGATGAGGCCATCATCTCCGCGTTCTCTAATGGCGTCCGCGACATCAAGATGAAGGAGGAGCTCGTCATCCACGAGGAGCTGTGCACGTCTCTGGAGCTGTTCAACCTGGCGACCAAGTGCGCAAGAGCTGAGGAGGGGCGCCTCTCCCTCCTCGAGCTCCCGACTGCGGACCCGGAGGAGAAGAAAGCCAAGGCCAAAGACTGCGGACCATTCTGCGCCTTCCATAACCTGCATAGCCACAACACCAGCAACTGCCAAGAGCTCAGAGCCATTCGAGAAGGAAGCTTCGGTCGACGCCTCGAGTGCAACGACCAGGGCTACGACCGAGAAGGAGGACGTGGTGGCGGACGCTGGGATGACCGTGGCCCGTGCTAGGAGTAGCGTGACCAGCCTCGTGAGGACCGCTGGCAGGATCAGCTCGTGAAGGTGCCTGGAGGGATCAACCTCGCGAGGACCGTCCTCAGGGCAATGCTGGGCTTCCTCCACTGCCACCACCAAGAAGGAATGACGACCACCACCAAGACGAGGGGCTGGGGGCTTCAGGAGCCGCGTGCTATTGCCTGCATCTTGGGCGGAGCTCAAGCCCCAGCCTCACAGCATATCTTCAAGCAGTTTGCTTGCAAAGTGAATGCAGTCCTCCCCAAGCTCGAGGCCACGCGCCCGCTCAGATGGTCAAAGTGTGCCATCACCTTCAGTTCAGCAGATCAGCTCAAGTGCGCGGCCACCGCTGGCGCTCGACCAATGCTTTGTTCACCCGTCATCAGCAACGTGCAAGTCACCAAGACCCTCATTGAGGGAGTCCTAGATTAGGGGGTCTCCGGACAGCCGGACTATATCCTTTGGCCGGACTGTCGGACTATGAAGATACAAGATTGAAGACTTCATCCCGTGTCCGGATGGGACTTTCCTTGGCGTGGAAAGCAAGCTAGGCAATACGGATATGTAGATCTCCTCCCTTGTAACCGACTCTGTGTAACCCTAGCCCCCTCCGGTGTCTATATAAACCAGAGGGTTTAGTCCGTAGGACAACAGACAATCATACCATAGGCTAGCTTCTAGGGTTTAGCCTCTACGATATCGTGGTAGATCAACTCTTGTAATACTCATATCATCAGGAACAATCAAGCAGGACATAGGGTATTACCTCCATCAAGAGGGCCCGAACTTGTGCAAACATCGTGTCCCCTGCCTCCTGTTACCATCCTCCTTAGACGCACAGTTCGGGACCCCCTACCCGAGATCCGCCGTTTTTGACACCAACATTGGTGCTTTCATTGAAAGTTCCACCGTGCCGTCACCATAAGGCTTGATGGCTCCTTCGATCATCGGTAACGATGCGGTCTAGGGTGAGGTTTTCCTCCCCGAACAGATCTTCGTATTCGGCGGCTTCGCACTGCGGGCCAATTCGCTTGGCCATCTGGAGCAGATCGAGAACTACGCCCCTGGCCATCAGGTCAGGATCGGAAACTTAAACTACACTGCTGATGTCTACTACACAACCTTCTTCTTGTAGACGTTGTTGGGCCTCCAAGTGCAGAGGTTTGTAGGACAGTAGCAAATTTCCCTCAAGTGGATGACCTAAGGTTTATCAATCCATAGGAGGCATAGGATGAAGATGGTCTCTCTCAAGCAACCCTGCAACCAAATAACAAAGAGTCTCTTGTGTCCCCAACACACCCAATACAATGGTAAATTGTATAGGTGCACTAGTTCGGCGAAGAGATGGTGATACAAGTGGTATATGGATGGTAGATAAAGGTTTTTGTAATCTGAAATTATAAAAACAGCAAGGTAACTAATGATAAAAGTGAGCGTAAACAGTATTGCAATGCTAGGAAATAAGGCCTAGGGTTCATACTTTCACTAGTGCAAGTCCTCTCAACAATACTAACATAATTGGATCATAAAACTATCCCTCAACATGCAACAAAGAGTCACTCCAAAGTCACTAATAGCGGAGAACGAACGAAGAGATTATGGTAGGGTATGAAACCACCTCAAAGTTATTCTTTCCCATCAATCCGGTGGGCTATTCCTATAAGTGTCACAAACAGCCCTAGAGTTCATACTAGAATAACACCTTAAGACACAAATCAACCAAAACCCTAATGTCACCTAGATACTCCAATGTCACCTAAAGTATCCGTGGGTATGATTATATGATATGCATCACACAATCTCAGATTCATCTATTCAACCAACACAAAGGACCTCAAAGAGTGCCCCAAAGTTTCTACCGGAGAATCACCACGAAAACGTGTGCCAACCCCTATGCATAGGTTCATGGGCGGAACCCGCAAGTTGATCACCAAAACATACATCAAGTGAATCACGTGGTATCCCATAGTCACCACAGATACTCACGGTAAGACATACATCAAGTGTTCTCAAATCTTTAAAGACTCAATCCGATAAGATAACTTCAAAGGGGAAACCCAATCCATTACAAGAGAGTAGAGGGGGAGGAGAAACATAAGATCCAACTATAATAGCAAAGCTCACGATACATCAAGATCGGATCATCTCAAGAACACGAGAGAGAGAGAGATCAAACACATATCTACTGGTACATACCCTCAGCCCCAAGGGAGAACTACTCCCTCCTCGTCATGGAGAGCACCAGGATGATGAAGATGGCCACCGGAGAAGGATTGCCCCCTCCGGCAGGGTGCCGGAACGGGTCTAGATTGGTTTTCGGTGGCTATGGAGGTTTCTGGCGGCGGAACTCCCGATCTATTCTCTGTTTTGGAAGTTTTAGGATACGTGGGTATATATGGGTGAAAGGAGTACTTCGGTGGACCGAAGGGGGGGCCACGAGGTAGGGGGCACGCCCCAGGGGGGTGGGCGCGCCCCTACCCTCGTGAGCTCCTCCTTCATCTTCTGACGTAGGGTCCAAGTCTATCCGGTAGGTTTCCTTCCAAAAATAACTTCTCCAGTTGATTTCATTCCGTTTTGACTCCGTTTGATATTCCTTTTCCTCGAAACACTGAAATAGGCATAAAACAGCAAATCTGGGCTGGGCCTCCGGTTAATAGGTTAGTCCCACAAATAATATAAAAGTGGAAAATAAAGCCCAATATTGCCCAAAACAGTAGATAATATAGCATGGAGCAATCAAAAATTATAGATACGTTGGAGACGTATCAAGCATCCCCAAGCTTAATTCATGCTCGTCCTCGAGTAGGTAAATGATAAAAACAGAATTTTTGATGCGGAGTGCTACTTGGCATAATTTCAATGTGATTCTTCTTAATTGTGGCATGAATATTCAGATCATAAGATTCAAGACAAAAGTTTAATATTGACGTAAAAACAATAATATTTCAAGCATACTAACTAAGCAATCATGTCTTCTCAAAATAACATGGCCAAAGAAAGTTATCCCTAAAAAATCATATAGTCTGGCTATGCTCTATCTTCACCACACAAAATATTTAAATCATGCACAACCCTGATGACAAGCCAAGCAATTATTTCATACTTTTAATGTTCTCGAACTTTTTTAATCTTCACGCAATACATGAGCGTGAGCCATGGACATAGCACTATAGGTGGAATAGAATGGTGGTTGTGGAGAAGACAAAAAGGGAGAAGATAGTCTCACATCAACTAGGCGTATCAACGGGCTATGGAGATGCCCATCAATAGATATCAATGTGAGTGAGTAGGGATTGCCATGGAACGGATGCACTAGAGCTATAAGTATATGAAAGCTCAACAAAAGAATCTAGTGGGTGTGCATCCAACTCGCTTGCTCACGAAGACCTAGGGCATTTTGACGAAGCCCATCATTGGAATATACAAGCCAAGTTATATAATGAAAGATTCCCACTAGTATATGAAAGTGACAACATAGGAGACTCTCTATCATGAAGATCATGGTGCTACTTTGAAGCACAAGTGTGGTAAAAAGGATAGTAGCATTGTCCCTTCTCTCTTTTTCTCTCATTATATATATATTTTATTTTTTTTATTTGGGCCTTTTCTCTTTTTATGGCCTCTTTCCTTTTTTTATTTGGGCTTCTTTGGCCTCTTTTATTTATTTATTTTCGTCCGGAGTCTCATCCCGACTTGTGGGGGAATCATAGTCTCAATCATCCTTTCCTCACTGGGACAATGCTCTAATAATGATGATCATCACACTTTTATTTTTCTTACAACTCAAGAATTACAAGTCGATACTTAGAACAAGATATGACTCTATATGAATGCCTCCGGCGGTGTACCGGGATGTGCAATGATGCATGAGTGACATGTATGAAAGAATTATGAACGGTGGCTTTGCCACAAATATGATGTCAACTACATGATCATGCAAAGCAATATGACAATGATGAAGCGTGTCATAATAAACGGAACGGTGGAAAGTTGCATGGCAATATATCTCAGAATGGCTATGGAAATGCCATAATAGGTAGGTATGGTGGCTGTTTTGAGGAAGGTGTATGGTGGGTTTATGGTACCGGCAAAAGTTGTGCGGTACTAGAGAGGCTAGCAATGGTGGAAGGGTGAGAGTGCGTATAATCCATGGACTCAACATTAGTCATAAATAACTCACATACTTATTGCAAAAATCTATTAGTTATCGAAACAAAGTACTATGCGCATGCTCCTAGGGGGATAGATTGGTAGGAAAAGACCATCGCTCGTCCCCGACCGCCACTCATAAGGAAGGCAATCAATAAATAAATCATGCTCCGACTTCATCACATAACGGTTCACCATACGTGCATGCTACGGGAATCACAAACTTCAAGACAAGTATTTCTCAAATTCACAACTACTCAACTAGCATGACTCTAATATTACCATCCTCATATCTCAAAACAATCATCAAGTATCAAACTTCTCTTAGTATTCAACACACTCATAAGAGAATTTTATTATTAATCTTGTATACCTAGCATATTAGGATTTAAAGAAAATTACCATTATATTTAAGACTCTCAAAATAATCTAAGTGAAGCATGAGAGTTCATCTATTTCTTCAAAATAAAACTACGACCATGCTCTAAAAGATATAAGTGAAGCACTAGAGCAAATGACAAACTACTCCGAAAGATATAAGTGAAGATCAATGAGTAGTCGAATAATTATGCAACTATGTGAAGACTCTCTAACATTTAATAATTTCAGATCTTGGTACTCTATTAAAACAGCAAGCAAAGCAAAATAAAATGACATCTATGAATAGCAAACATTATGTGAAGAAGCAAAAACTTAGTATCAACCGATACTAACCGATAGTTGTTGAAGAAGAAAGGTGGGATGCCAACCGGGGCATCCCCAAGCTTAGACTCTTGAGACTTCTTGAAATATTTTCTTGGGGTGCCTTGGGAATCCCCAAGCTTGAGCTTTTGTGTCTCCTTAATTCCTCTCATATCACGGTCTCCCTAAATCTCAAAAGCTTCATCCACACAAAACTCAACAAGGACTCGTGAGATAAGTTAGTATAAACCATTGCAAATACCTTATAATACTCTACTGTAGAAAATCACTAAAAAACATTATTCAACATTGCATACTAAATTCCTCTGCATATTTAATAGTCCTATCCTCAAATAGAATCATTAAAGAAGCAAACATATGCAAACAATCCAAACATAACAGCAATCTGCCTAAACAGGATAGTCTGTAAAGAATGCTGCAACATCCATACTTCCCTAGCTCAAAAAATTATGAAAGAAAATTCCCACTGTAGTAAATTTATCAGAGCTTAATATGAAAAAGGTTTCAACATTTTATCACATTCTGACTTTTCTAGGGAATTATTGCAACAGCGGTAAACTTTCTGTTTTCAAACAGCAACATGTATACTTGTAACATAGGCATAGTAAAGGCTACCAATGCCACTTTTATTGGAATAAAAGATGCAAAACATTGGTCTAAATAACAGCAAGCAAATCCTAACAAAATAAATTGACGCTCCAAGCAATACACATATCATGTGGTGAATAAAAATATAGCTCCAAGTAAAGTTACCGATGAACGAAGACGAAAGAGGGGATGCCTTCCGGGGCATCCCCAAGCTTAGGCTCTTGGTTGTCCTTGAATATTACCTTGGGGTGCCTCAGGCATCCCCAAGCTTAGGCTCTTGCCACTCCTTATTCCATAGTCCATCGAATCCTTACCCAAAACTTGAAAACTTCACAACACAAAACTTAACAGAAAACTCGTAAGCTCCGTTAGTATAAGAAAATAAATCACCACTTCAAGGTACTGTAATGAAATCATTCTTTATTTATATTGGTGTTAAACCTACTGTATTCCAACTTCTCTATGGTTTATAAACTATTTTACTAGCCATAGATTCATCAAAATAAGTAAACAACACATGAAAAACAGAATCTGTCAAAAACAGAATAGTCTGTAGTAATCTGGATCAAACGTATAATTATGGAACTCATAAAATTCTCAAATAAATTTCTGGACCTGAGGAATTTATCTATTAATCATCTGCAAAAATAATTAACTAAATATCACTCTCCAAATAAAAATGGCAGCAATTCTCATGAGCCCTAAAGTTTCTGTTTTTTTACAGCATGATCAACAAGACTTCACCCAAGTCTTCCCAAAGGTTCTACTTGGCACAAACACTAGTTAAAAGCATAAAACCACATCTAAACAGAGGCTATATTAATTATTTATTACTAAACATGAACGAAAATCAAGGAACAAAAATAAAATTGGGTTGCCTCCCAACAAGCGCTATCGTTTAATGCCCCTAGCTAGGCATGATGATTTCAATGATGCTCACATAAAAGATAAGAATTCAAACATAAAGAGAGCATCATGAAGAATATGAATAGCACATTTAAGTCTAACCCACTTCCTATGCACAAGGATTTTGTGAGCAAATAACTTGTGGGAACAAGAATCAACTTGCATAGGAAGGTAAAACAAGCATAACTTCAAAACTTTAAGCACATAGAGAGGAAACTTGATATTATTGCAATTCCTACAAGCATATGTTCCTCCCTCATAATAATTTTCAGTAGCATCATGAATGAATTCAACAATATAAACAGCACCTAAAGCATTCTTTTCATGATCTACAAGCATAGAAATTTTACTACTCTCCACACAAGCAAAATTCTTCTCATGAATAATAGTGGGGGAAACTCAACAAAATAACTGTCATGTGATTGAAAATTAAGATCAAGATGACAAGTTTCATGGTTATAATTATTGTTTAAAGCATACATGTCATAACAATAATTATCATAGATAGGAGGCATGCTTTCATCATAGTAAATTTTCTCATCAAAGCTTGGGGGACAAAAAATATCATCTTCATTAAACATAGCTTCCCCAAGCTTGCATGCCTGCAGGTCGACTCTAGAGGATCCCCGGGTACCGAGCTCGAATTCGCCCTATAGTGAGTCGTATTACAATTCACTGGCCGTCGTTTTACAACGTCGTGACTGGGAAAACCCTGATCACGATTATCCTTTCCATCATACTCACGAAAGATATTAAAAAGATGAAGCGTATGAGACAAACTCAATTCCATTTTTTAATTTTCATCTATAAACTAAACTAGTGATAAAACAAGAAACTAAAAGACTCGATTGCAAGATCTAAAGATATACCTTCAAGCACTCACCTCCCCGGCAACGGCGCCAGAAAAGAGCTTGATGTCTACTACACAACCTTCTTCTTGTAGACGTTGTTGGGCCTCCAAGTGCATAGGTTTGTAGGACAGTAGCAAATTTCCCTCAAGTGGATGACCTAAGGTTTATCAATCTGTAGGAGGCGTAGGATGAAGATGGTCTCTCTCAAGAAACCCTGCAACCAAATAACAAAGAGTCTCTTGTGTCCCCAACACACCCAATACAATGGTAAATTGTATAGGTGCACTAGTTCGGCGAAGAGATGGTGATACAAGTGGTATATGGATGGTAGATAAATGTTTTTTGTAATCTGAAATTATAAAAACAGCAAGGTAACTAATGATACAAGTGAGCGTAAACGGTATTGCAATGCTAGGAAATAAGGCCTAGGGTTCATACTTTCACTAGTAGTAAGGTGGACAGGATAACAGCATGAAACAAACATATATCTATGTAGTATGGTCACTGTATGGTCTATATCATTCTAGTTTATGTTGCCAAATCAAGATAGATACAGTTCGAATCATATCTATTTAAGACAAATCAACATAGACAAAATATAAGTGTGGGAAACTACACAGCAATAACAACACTTGTAATGTGCATGGCATGAGAACATAACTTTTTATTCAATTGAAACTGAAATCAACATAGAGCAAGTTACAACAGCAAACAGCCAAACACATTGAAGAAACAGGTTTAAAACATACCTGTTGCACCATTGGAGTTTCAATTGCATCCTTCAAATTTGAAATTAGTTGGTATCAGTAAGTACAATGATGCAAGAGCAAAGTAGTATGAACCATAGCTACGGAACCTGACCTGAGAACAATTCTTCTTCTGCTTTAAGCGTTGACTTCGGGTTCAGAGTGGTGGTCCTCGTGATTTGGGCACTGTAGTTGCCTTACTAACTGCTCGTGTTTGGGTGCTTTGTGGTGGAGACGCTGCTGTGTCAACGGGAACTGGGTGTCTATCTGCTGGGGTTGGGGTTAGAAGGGGTGTAGCTGGTTCTCTGTCCAACTGGGTAGGGGTACAATCTGCATGAGTGTGGGTTATGTGTGGTGGGGCTGGTTCTTGGGCAAGTACAACTGTGGTTCTATCTGCATCGACAGGTAGCACGATCTTTTCTGAAGACCATGTTTTTACTCCCACAGATACTGCCATCATTCCCTCCAATTGAAATGGCTGATAAACAAGAAAAGTAATTGAATGTACAGACATTGTAAGATAGACAGGTGCAATGGATAATAGGGAAGAAAACAGGGCATGAAATAATTCACATTTATGTTGTCTAAGCAAATAGAATAGTAGGACATAATTTCACATACATGATGGCTAATTAAATAGGATAGCATGACACAATTTCACATGTATGATGGCTAACTAAACAGGATAGAATGACATACTTCAAAGTATGATGACTATGTAAACAGGATGACATGATATAACTATACGATGTGTCTATTAAAGTGGTTGGCATGCCATAAATCACAAACATGCCGTCGATGGAAACATGATGGCATGATATAATTCACGGATAGAATGACATAATTTAAAATATGATGACTATGTAAACAAGATGAGATGATATAACTATATTATGTCTTTAGAAAATGGGTTGGCATGCCATAATTTAGATACATGCTGTCTATGTAAACATCATGGCATGACATAATTCAAATATATGATTTATATACTAAGGAAGTGAGCAGAGGGCAATCGCATATATGATGTGTCAACTAAGGAGATGGAATTCAATATTGTGTATATGATGTAAAAACTAAGCATTGCAATACAACATATGCATTATATGAGTAATATAACCCTGCCAAGTTTGAGCATACACCTCAGGGGGATAATTGGACTGGTCATCTGCCTCTGAATCCTCCTCTGAAGAGCTATCTGTAACCAGCAAGATATCTGCTTCAGCAGGTAGCATTGTCTGCTCTGAAGACCTTGTTTTCACTCCAGATTTCTCCATCACCAATTCAAATGGCTGATGCACAGGAAGAGCAGTTGAATATACAAACATTGTTGACAAAAGCAATGAGAAATACAAAAAAAGGACGACATGATATAATTCACATATATGACGCTTGCCTAAACAGCATGGCATTGCATAATTCACATACATAGTGCCTTGCAACAAGATAACATTGCATAATTCACATATATAATGTCTTGCAACAAGATGGCATTGCACAATTCACATATATGGTAATTAGACACTAAACAGGTGGCATTCACACAAAGCATATCTAAACTAAGCAAATGACATAGCAATGCAAGATACCATACGCACGATATGAGCGACATAACCTGCCAAGTTAGGGCATGCACCTCGGGGGGAAATATGACTGGTCATCTGTCTCTAAATCCTCCTCTGAGGAGCTATCGGTAACCAACAAGACATGTGCTTCGTCAGATAGCATTGTCTGCTCTGAAGACCCTGTTTCCACTCCAGATTTTTCCATGACCGTGCCGAATGGCTAATGCACATGAAGAGTAATTGAATGTACTAAAATTGTTGACAAATTTAACATGTAATAAAAAATGATGGCATGATATAATTCACATATAAGATGACTGGCTAACCTGGGTGGCATTGCAAAATTCACATATATGATGCCTGGCTAGACAAGATGGCATTGCATGATTCACATATACGATAAAGAAACTAAACAGATGGCATTGACACAAAGCATGTCTAAACTAAGCAGATGACATCTTTAATGTATACAGTAAGCAATGCAAGGCACCATATGCATGATATTACCAACATCAGCATGCCAAGTTAGAGCGAAGACCTCATGGGGTAAATAGGAGTGATCTTCTCCTTCTAAATCCCCCTCAGAACAGTTATCTTCCTCTTGATTACGATCCAAAATGGGTGGAGGGGGGCTACCTTTGCGCCCACCATGGAACGACGTCTGCATGAAATTTTATTGCCATGCAAGGCTTGTCTCTTTTGCTCTACACGATCAGTTCCATTGTGTACAATAACTGGCATGCATAGGAATAAAACATAGTGAGATTATGTATGGAGTGCATGCACAAATCCAGAGTGATGGTAGCAAACTGTGGATAGACCCAAAACCAATGATAGCAGGCAGATAATAGCTTTAGTTAAAAAATACAGATAATGGCTCCTTTAATGTTTGTTTGCACCCAACATGAAACTCATACTAGACACCAGAGATTAACCAGATAGTAGACAGATAGTATTGATTGCTGCCCCAATATGTACCCCACAACCATTTAAAAACTCAAGTTTCAGCATTAGTTTGGACCTGACTCGGAGTGTAATAGGTGAACACGACGATAATGTAGCATGTCATCATATTAAGCGACGCATAACATAAGCAGACACGGAAGAGTGCAACCTCTCTTGCGGACCCGTGTAGTCCTCAAGGTCATCTGCTTAGTTGATGATGGTAATGCAGTTGCTGTGGCTGCCGGCGGCGGGGAAGAAGATCTGAGGCAGCGAAAGACAGTCTGGAGAGCGGATCCCTGCTGTGGTGAACCCTTCCGTCGTTGGAGCAGCCGAGCTGGGGTGGAACACAGCACCACAGGAGCAGGATAAACCACACAAGGTTTTCTTTGACAGATATCTGTAACAGAAGTAATTGAGTAAGGGCTTGTTTGAGTTTGAGGATTCTAACAATGCAGGGATAGGAAATAGACAGGAATAGGATAGGAATGCACGTGCAAAACAGAGAATTTAAAACCACAGGATTTCTGCCAATCTGGGTGTTTGATTCACAACAATTGGAAGATCACATGATGCAAAAAAGCACGGTGAGATTAAGTCAAACCACAAGAAAATGTACGGTTATAATGCTATTATGCTACTATCTCTTAGTCTTGTGCTTGATGAATAGGAATATGAAAAGGAGGAGAAGTGGAAATTAGAATTCCTACGGTTTTTCTTTCAAGGAGACACTAAAGGAACAAATCCTACAGTTTTCCTTTGCTCCATTCCTTTGCACCAAATTCATGAAAAGTAGTACCATAGGAAACTTTCCAATTCCGATGTCTTTCATTCACTTTTCCTTTCAAGCACTGGCGATTCTAGTAGGCAGGCTTGAGCAAGGAAAATCCTACGCTAAAAAAATGTTTTTGTGCTACTTCTATTACTTTGGACCCAGGCCACTGCCATACTAGCTCAACTCCCAGGCCCATCGACAAATGCACAGCTCAAACGCGCAGAGATAAATAATGATGGCGTTCAAGAGAGTCCATCACGGATAGCTAAGTTGCCTGGTACCTCACTGCTTGTCATATAGTAGGATAAAATAATTGTATTTCCCATTACTATGAGTGCTTAGTGGACAATATATATAACATGTAGAGTAAAAAAGAGATGCAACAAGTGCACAACCTCTTTGGCGAAGCCATGTCGATCTCAGCGTGATTGGGTTGGCCGGTGAGGATGCTCCGGCTGACTTGGCTGTCGGAGGAGGGGAAGAATATCTTAGGCGTCTGGAGATGGAGCCCGAGGTACTCCTCCGCTGTGATGGAGGGTTTCGTCGTTGGAGCAGCTCCGATGAGTTGTACGACGCCGTTGTTGAAGCAGGACAAGAGAGATAACGAACAACGTTAACCTGAGTGGAATTCTAATAGCATCTCCAATACATGACATAAAATACATAACCACAAAGTGCTAGATGTAAAATACATCAGCCGCTCATCTCTGAACTTAAGTGTCGAAACTGAATTTAACTGTCGAAACTGTCGAAACTGAACTTAACTGTCGAAACTGAATTTTGCTGTCGAAACTGAACGCACTAGCAAGGTGAGGCTACACATCGGTCGACTGACTTTTTCATCTCTGGTCAGTCGATTTTGCAGCCGTTGGATACAAAATCAAGGGCCCGTGGTTCATCTTCAACCTCCACCCCCCTGAGCCGCCAGCCACCACTAGCCAAACAGCAGCCCCCTCGCCGCCCGCGGCCGGCGGTGCGCCGCCCTGCCCGCCCCAAAAACACTCCCCACCGCAGGTCCTCCACCACCCCGGCCATCCCTCTAGGCCCCCCGCGCCGAGCTTTTTCTCCGGCGATCCCCACGCCACCGCCACGCCAACGCCCCGCCACCGCCGGCGACCACCGCCCCATCCTGAACCCTAAGATAGATAGTGGGGTACCTCTCAGGCAAGCCCCCCTCCCCGCTGCGGCTGGTTCTTCCTTCACCCCGGCAAGCCCCCCCCCCACCCCCTGAAAATCGACTGACACAAAAGTCGATTCAGTCGACTGAAGTGTAGCTAAATCGGAGCAGCATCGCAAGCAAGAGCAAGAGCGAGAGCAGCAGCGCGAGCAAGAGCAATAGCAAGAGCAGACCAGGCAGGGGACCGAGAGCAAGAGCAGAGCAGCAGTGCGAGAGAGAGCTAAAGCAGCAGCAGCTCCTACTGATGTGGACGTCGCCTCCGAGGGAGCGATGCTATGGAGGAAGTGGCCAGCGACGCCGCCGTGGATGGAGCCACACCGTGTCGGCTCGGGACCGAGCGCCGGCAGCACCGTGAGATCAAATCAAGAAGAAAATGCGGCAATTAGTGTACAACCTCTTTAGTGGCGCCAATTAGGCCGCAACTTCATCCGAGGAAACGGTGATGATGATGCTCTTCTAGTGGTGCAGGTGAAGACGGCGGTGTGGGAATGGAGGTGGCGCGAAAGACGAGGGGAACATTGGGGCAGCTCCTTGGAGGTGGAGGACGGGGTGGCTGAACCGGCGGGACGATGAGATCGATGACGGATCCTCATCCGGTATGGTGGATGAGGGACGTCGAGGTGTTGCTGTGGATGACGTCGTCGGGGAAGAGGCTCCGGCTGGGTGGCGGATGGAGCAGTGTGTGGGGTTTCGTCACGGGTTTTCATGGCCTCGGTGTACGAATGGGTGGGCGGATGGGATGGCAGTGGGGAACCATGGCTTAGAGACGCGCTTGTCTGAAATGTGGGGTAAGTTACGAAAGTACCCCCACCGATTTGAGGCGGTTCTTTCGGTTCAGGGGTACCAAGAGCATTTCGCGTGTCGGGATTTCACAGGAGGTGGAAGTTTTCACGCGCGTTGTAATTTCAGAATAGCAAGGCACGGGTTGTGATGGAGGGAGTTGTCGGAGCACAATGAGACAAAGATATATCTTAAATATTTCGGGCTAACAAGGCGCGGGTTGAAGAGGCGGGAGTTTCGCAGCACGATAGACAAAGACGCTAGCTTGAATTTCCGGCATAACAAGGCGCGGCTTGAAATTTCGGAAGAACAAGCTTAACGTGTACCCAAAAAAAGACAATTTGCACCTCAACACGCACAACACACACACAAACACCATTTAGACTAGAGTAAGGTACACGTGCATTGCACGCATGAGATTTGGCAACCAAATTATGAATAAATACCACATTATAGCATGCAAGCTTTGAGTCATATATGCATGATGTAGATGTTCGTTTAATTCTTATAGTTCATTTCATTCAAAATCATCTAGTTTTTATAAGAAAGCTAATCTATTTTAAGATTCATGGAATTGTGCGTTGTAAGACATAAAGTAAAAAAAAATAATGGCAAATCATGTAGAAAAACATTTGGGCAATTCTGATACGGAAGATTCTAGAACAAATAAGAAGTGCTTGTGTTTTGATGTTTGTGCATTATGCTTAAGTTCAGCCATGGAGTCTTCTAGATTATACATGTGGCGAAATCTGGTGGAATCTAGATGATATCCAACGGCCAGTAGTGCTCAAATTTGCCATCTTTGGACCATCGGATTCGCCTCATCCAACGAACATCTTTCAAAGTTAAAGTTACCCGCACACAATATAAAAAATATAAAAAATAATATATATAGGGGTATAGATATAGATATGTGATGCGAAAGCTGCCCATCATCTCCAATTAGAATAGTGTGTCCATGCACGGATGCGACGTGGCCAAATGATGCCTGCCATCGGTATCTCAAATTCAAATTAGTCTGACCTTGTTCAATGTGTATACATTACAACATGCTCGTTTCCAAACCACACCGCGCAGATCTCCGTTATATTCATGCATGCATGGGTTTCAAACATCAGGATCTCTTATTCAAATATTTGAATTCAACTTTACATTGATTATGACCTCACCTATTCTTTTACACCCACACAGTAGTCTTCTCTTTATAATTGTACCACTAACTTTCTCTCGTGCATGCATGCACACACACTACCAGTCGGCATTATCCATCGCACGCATGCAATCTTTTTCTTTAGGTCGGTCTCCAATGAAGGCACACACCCACACACATCCCCCTCTCCATCATATCGGGCATTCTTTATCTCTCACGCGTGCATGCGCAACGATCGATGTTCCTCTATGTATGTGTGTATATAGCTAGGTCTTTCATAGTTTTCCACACAAACCGATCAATCGATATATCCAGTGAGGTCTCACCCTCTTTCCCACGTCCACATCGATCAATCTATACCTCTCTATATAGGATTAACATATATAGCTAATACACCCACATTAATTATATATCCAACGTCCCCCTCTCATCATCCATGTCTTCCCTTCATCTCTTAGACGCATGCACAATGGCGAAGACAGGGGCAGTAAGGGCCCTGCCCCCCTCCCCCCTAACATCACTATATATCGAGGCTAATAAGAATGTGATCATTAGACAATTGCTGCTAAAAATGGTTTAAGTTCATGAATTGACCCTCCTCGTAAAGGATTAGCAATGCTTGGCCCCCTAGCTCATTTATTTTTCATGGCTCCGCCACTGCGCGCAACAGCGCACGTGTTCGCCCCCTCTCTCTAAATATCGATCTCGCACTTGTGCATTCCTTCATAGTCTCCCTCCACTCGGCCCCTCGCACCATCTTCTAGCCCCCACCGGATTTTGCCACATGTACAATCTAGCAGACTCCATGGTTGAACTTAAGCATAATGCACAAACCTCAAAACAACAGTGGTTCTCTTTTGTTCTAGAATCTTCCGTATCATAACTGCCCAAACTTTTTAGTTGAATTGCCATTATTTGTTTTCACTTTATGCTTTACAACGCACAATTCCATGAATCATAAAATAGATTAAGGGCTTCTTTGATTCAAAGGATTCTCAAAGGAATTTTGGAGGAGTCTAATCATTAGGAATTTTCCTATCTTGGTTGCTTGATTCTTAGGATTGTAAACCATAGGAATTTTTCCATATGATTCATTTTCACTAGATTTCATAGGTAACATTCCATCCACTCAAACCTATTTGAAAGAATTCCGCGTTTTTTCTATGCACAATCAAACACTCGTACAATCCTGTAGGATTCAAGATGATATTCCACTATAATCCCATGTTTTTCCTATTCCCGCGTTCTTAGCTTTTTTATAAAAACTAATTGATTTTGAATGAGATGAAATATAAGAATTAAATGAAGGGCTACATCAGTCATATATGACTCAGAGCTTACATGCTATAGTGTGGTATTTATTCATAATTTGGTTGCAAAATCTGATGCGTGCAATGCACGTGTACCTTACTAGTACTTAGAGTATGTGCAAAACACGTAAATTAGAATACCAATGGCACGCTACACAGTGTCTCTCTTACAGTTCATGAAGCCATGTGGCACATGTGGAGGCGTTGTCGCGACCTCCTTGCGTGGATTGATCACAGTGACGTGCTGCTGGTTCCAGAAGAATATACTCGTCCTCCCTGAGCCATACTGGCGGTACATGCATGAAACGAAGATGTGCACGCACACCACGCACACACTCATTCCCTCGCACGCACACGTGGGTACACGGGCGGATGCAATTTTGTACCAAGATCCACCCCATGTGATAATTTGACGCGTGTAAAGTCATTCACTTCATTGATGGTCAATTTATACAGCTCATGCAAATTGAGTGGACGTGAGGGCGGAAGAAAGACATTATTAGTCCACTGCGCGCATGCGAGTAGTTAAATCATGGGTTGCTAGTAGTACTTCCATTGGTCTCCTTCGTATTTTGTGCCAATTTTTGACAGTAACATAATATTTACGCATTTGAGCAGTGTAGTACTTGAAATTTATGTTCCGCTAAACTCATCGGGAGTTGTTTTGGGCCTCGAAACCAAAACCATCAATTAGTCTTTACCTTGTTCCCATCACATTCGAAAGCCTGCTCACACCTACTAGTACGTACCAAACCTGAACGTGTTCCCACTATGCAAGTATTAGTACTAGTGCTAGTACTTAGGTTATAAAAAGGGGAACTACCTAACTGAAAATTACTCTACCTTTCCTCCTCATAAGTGCTTCTTCTTCGTCCATCGTTGCCATGGCCGGTGAGCAAAGCTCTAGGTCGAGAACTACTCGTAACAAGGGAGTGGCAAGCAAGGCTGCGGAAAAAAGAGGGGGCTCGCCGCCACGCAGAGACCTCGAAAGATCTCTCACGGGCAGGCGATGGCTCCCAGGAGCGCCCTAGCCGCGGAGGCTAACATGCCGAGCCAGCGGAGCTGGAGTCGTTATCCCTCGACGGCATGCCCGATCAGCTCAATAAGCACCTCAAAAGCAGAAGGAGTTCATCCAAGGCTTGATGGAGTTGCTGAAGGAGAGCCTCGACGACATGCCCTCTGAGCTCAATCAGCAGGCAGAGTTGACCGCCGACTTGGTGATGCTGCTGAAGAAGAGCATTGCCTCGGAGAAGAAGGCGACCGGTGAAATCCTGCGACTTCAGGAGGACAAGGCGAAGCTCTGCCATGAGATCGACCTGTTGAAGGAGAAGAACGCCGGCTGGAAGAAGCTGCGTGAGAATAGTAGTTCCTCGATGAAGATGTTGCAGGCCCTCGTCATGGAACAGAAGGAGGAGTTGGCGAAGCTCCGCATCGAGCACCCGACTGCTGTCAAGGTACGTAATGCGGCCGTGGAACAGATGATGAAGGCGGAGGAGATGCGCAAGGAGATGGAGGTCGTGGAGGAGATGAAGAAGCAGTTACGACTCCGCGGCGAATTAGATCATTTGGGGTGATAATCTTCCTTCTTCTTTTGCTCCTGTGTTTCATCTTTTTCTTTGGGTGTTTCGCCGCACGTGTCACGTTCTCTGCGAGGCATGAATAGAACAATGTTTTTTTAGGGAATGAATAGAACAATGCTAACAATGAGATGACTAGCAAATTAGATCATTTTTATAGCCATATGGCACTGGGCTGCCGTGTTTCCTGCTCCTCCATCACTGTACTACTCCAGTGGAAAACATGAGTATACCGCACGGTTCTTTGCTCCTCGTCGATCAGGTCGTCGGCGCATTTATACGAGAAGTCAAATCACAAGGCCCCGCCTTCCAGTAGTAATGAGCCATCAAATCACAAAGGCCCTCGCCTCTCGTGAAACCGACCAAGCTAGACTGCCCCGCCCTCTAGCCTTTTAAAAAATGTATACTTTTGTACAGCAGTAGTATCGATGGATTGCGCCATGGAGCAAAACTTGAAATTTAAAAAAGGTGGTACATATAGAGAGCGCTCGTCGCCAAATTATGCATATAGTACTATTAAAAAGGCTAGTCACAATAATGGTGTCCAGCACAACCCACCCCTCAAATAAAACTAAGAGGGTGCTTGGATACGTTTTAGTCCCATGACTAAAAGTAGTGGGACTAAAACATGCTAGCCTCACCCATGCTTGGATCCAAATACTAAAAAGGCTAAAATCAAGTTAATGAGCATTTATTATCCTCCAAACCCTCCAATCCAGAACTCGCCTGTGGTTAAAGGAGAGGAGTTAAATGAGTAGAGAGAGGACTAATCCACATTTTAGTAGGGGTACCCCTGACTAAAAATTTTTAGTCTCAAGACTAGTTTTAGCCCCTCTTTAGTCAGGGGTGCTTGGAACTTTAGCCTCTTAAAGAGACTATTTTTAGTCAGACTAAAATAAGTCCCTTGGATCCAAGCACCCTCTAAGCATCCTGGAATTCTTTGACAAAACTAAGCACCCTGAAATTCTTTGACAACTAAACTGCTGGCTATATGATGTTGGCCATATATATTGTACGTATATAATGTGAAGAAACGAGTGGTAGTACTATACCAACTAAAAGATGAAATGTAAGAAATACTAGTATGTACGTACTAAAGAGTTAAAGTAACGAGGAGAAACATAACATAGTTCTGCTGGGGGCTCAGCACAACACACCCCTCAAATTAAATTAAGCACACCTGAAATTAAACTTTGCAACTATTCCGGTAGACACTGCATTAGAACCACCATGAGCAACGACACTGCCACCTTACTCGGAGTCCTTGTCCATGTCCTTGACTTCGTCCTTGTCCCTCTTCCTCTTGGCCGATACTTCTTTGCATGAACCGCACACCTGGCTGTTGCTCTTCATCCAACCCTTGTAGATATTGATGCAAAGGTAGCCATCCATTGCAGCGTAGTGGATGTGATCTATATCTAGTACATTCCGCTGCCATGCATGACGATGAAACATGTATGGAGGTTTCTCCAGTTTACCATACGAAGGATGAACCATGGCTCCTGCCAGGGTCAGCATTGAAGGCTGACGAGAGGACACCAGCCGATTCTTCTGGATGTCGAAGGGGTTGCCTACAACGAGACCTATCCGACGTAGGACATCCCTGTCGTTCTTAAAGTCTACAGTAACGAATTTCACTGTTTTGTCCTTGAGGAAGTTCTTAAAATCATGGCACTCAATGTCGACATGGCATATGTGGTAGACCAAGCAAACGTTCTATACGCAAACCTGGATCACGGCGGGCTTCTTCCTCTCTTCTTCCTTTAGATCCTTATCTGGTCCCAGGACTGTGGTGTACTCAACATCTAGCCCAACGACCCACTCATCATCTGAGTTTTCGAACATGCGTCTGAAGCGAGAAAGGCATCCTTTCACCGTCACGGAAGAACGGGTGTAGATGACGTCGAACTCATCGCCGATGATGGCTCTAACCTTGTACTCACCGCCGATCATGGAGATTTGGGACGCCATGGATTTGGGAGGAGGGTTAGGATTAGTGGAACTACCGTAATGTGAATGGACGGGACGACTAGGAGCGAACCGCCGTAGTATTGAAGGACGTGCGGGGACGAGTAGGAGCGAACTGCCAGCGTGCGAACGGCAGGGTAGTGGCTTTCCATTCTCCCATGATACGGGCTTCCAAGAGCCCTTGGATCTGAGATCGAACGGTTGCATGGCGTGATTCTAGACCTATGGGTGAATATCCTATCCTAGAGGGTTATTCTGCAAATTTTCAGCAACTTAGCATGCGACCGTTTGATCTCAGATCCAAGGGCTGCCAGCAGCCCGTATCATGTTCGCGCCTACCACGACCGTCGCGTCGCTCGTGCGGTCGCGCCCTTGGAGATTTAACACGGTGTGTTAGGCTATCTGATGTGGGCATGTCATACATAGTCATCACTTAGTCACTCATACTACAATAAGGTTGGCTATAAGGTTGGCTATAAGTGTATTTTTTCACTCCTCTCTATCTCTTTCTTCGCACTCCCTCCATCCCATAATATAAGAATGTTTTTGACACTAGTGTAGTGCCAAAAACGTTCTTATATTATGGGACATAGGGAGTACTAGTGTTTATTGCATTTGCCAAGGAGTGACCTCTTCCAATGAATTGGTGTTGCTAAGTTTGCTTCATTTAATTAGCTATAGACTCAAAATTGTCTTTTCACCTAGGTACACGCGCTTAGCACCGTTTCTTCCTTGGGTCACCAAACTAGTCTCTCTCTTCTTGATTAACTTGCCACATCAAACTTTATGCCTATGTGGCAAGCTTAATCACCTGTAGGAGCAAGTAAAAGTAAGTACAATAGTGCGCTTTACATGGTATTTTTGCATATGTGGAGGAAAGAGAGGCAAGGAAAAAGTGGAGAAGTGGGCTCTGATGCAAGAGCCAGCCTCTACTACATGGTGGAGCATTGGGAGAGGCACCTGTATGGAGGTGGTCAGGAATCAGGAGACTCACGCCGGTCGTAGCGCCGCAGTTAAAATGATAATGGCAAGTCAAATCACGGGGCCCCACCTATCCAGCAGTAACTCGCTGTCAAATCACACACCCTACGTTTGCAGCAGCCTACTCCCTCGTCTTCTCGCGTCTCTGTCGAACCGACTAGGCAAAACTGCCCCGCCGCCTACCGTGCAGGAAAAGCCCCGCCCTCGACTTTTAAATAGTATACAATATACTAATTTTGTATCCATGGATTGCGCCCGCGCCATGGAGCAAAGCATCTAGAAAACGGAGGAGAGACGGTGGTCTTGCAATAGAGAAGAGGGAGAGGCGAGACGGTGGTTTTGGAATGGAGATGATGGAGAGGAGAGGAGGTGGTTTTGCAATGGAGAAGATCAGAAGAGGGAGAGGCGAGATGGTGGTTTTGGAATGGAGATGATGGAGAGGACAGGAGGTGGTTTTGCCATGGAGAAGAGGGAGAGGAGCGTGCGGCAGTGATTTAGGATTGGACGAGAGGGCCGGCGCGCTATGACTGGATCAAAATCAAAATTAATTTACCCTTCAATTAAGAAAGCGACCCCACATTAACTAGTCTCCCTTTTATTCTGGGTCATAATTGACCATGATTTTCGCACATAAAATATATGTTATACATTGCAAAAATAATATAATTTGAAAGTACATTCAGATACGAACCAAACGATACAATTTTTGGTGACATGCATTCACATTTTCCTTGTCAAATACAATACGTGGTCAAACTTTGACCCAAAATATGCAAAACAACAAAAAAATACTTCCAAGACTAGCTCCGCTCTTTCGCTCTTCTCCTCTTAAACCACCACCACTCCTCTCCTGTTCCAATCTAAATGCAGCGCCGCTCCTCTCCTCTTCCATTTCAAAACCAGCGCCCCTCCTCTCCTGTTCCAGTCCAAAACCAACGTTGCTCCTCTCCCGTTCTAATCCAAAACCAGCGCTGCTCCTCTCCTCTTCCATTCAAAAACCACCGCCAGCGAGTGAAGGTGCTGTGGAGAAGTAGATCGATGGAGGAGTACAACCGATACGTGAGGATCGCAGACGGCGACCCTGTGAAGCTAGCTAGGATGTTGGAGATACAGTCTTGGTTTGACAACAAGGACCAACTAGAGGCGACGGCAACATCCATGGCAAATATCTGCAACAGAGCGAAAAGGCTGCGATACTCCCGGAGGGAGTCGCGCCGGAGTACATAGAGCTGCTCCTCTGGGCCATGGAGCAAACAGATTTACCGAATCCGATCGTGAGGGAGCGGTGGTGGGAGTATCGATCCCAGATGGAGCATCCACCAGAGATTGAAGGATCGAGCATCTACAGGGTGCCGTTTGTGAGGGTGTCCTGCCAGAGCGAGCCGGTGGAGTCTTCATCAACCGAACCCAACTGCAAGAGGAGAAAAGGAGTTGGCCCGACGACGCTTCCCCGCCATCGTCTCCCTCGCCGTTCACATCCTCACGGGGTGGCTGTCTGCCGCCGAGGAATAGGAGGGGGCTGCCCCCCCCCCCCAGCCCAATAGTCGGGCAGGTTGTGAATTGTCAGGAGGAGCTTAGGGTTGTCAGTATTTGTAGGTTGTGAATTGTGTTTTGTGTTGTGTATTTTGAGAGTACTTTCAGATATGAATGTCTTTTGAATTTCAGATTTGCAGTATTGAGCATATGAAGTATTTTATGAATTCTAGATATCTATTTTTAGCACTTAAAAAATGTAGTTTCATAGGAGTATAAAAGTTCAGAGAATGTGATTCTCAGAGAAGAAACTGCAAGTTTCAGTTTCAGGTAAGAAACTGCAAGTTCGGTTTCAGATAAGAAACTGCAACTTTCAGAGGCAGAGCATTTATATTAACATGGCCTTTTCAAACAGGGTTAACATCATGTTTTAGGTTTTATTCATGGTCGAAAATGGAACTACCAGCCAGTTAACATCATGCTGATCAACATTCATGCATAACACTTCTTCATATGATGCACAGTCAAAATGCCCACACAATGTCGAGTGTGCGAAACACAGAGAAAACGAGGGACGAAGTTTTGGCAAGTGTTGGACATGGTTTTGGGCTGCCCCGTCTAGGCTTTCATTTTTAACATGTGCAGCCCACGACCTCGGATGGGAGGTCCATAGGTTTGTTTGTATTTTCTTAGGGCCGTCATGTATCGACCGGCCTATGGACCTCCCATCCGAGGTTTTATTTTTGGCAGCCCAATTTATATATTTTTTGAAGAAAACGTAGAGGTCTGTTCTATTTTTCCATATAAGAATAGGAACGACAGGTCCAACTTATGTTTCCTTTCTAACTATATTATATATATTTAAATTATTTTATATGTTGACTGTTTAGTTCACATAATTGGCAAATAGATGACCGCTCTCGCGACCCCCTTCATCCCCGCCACCACCTCCACCCTCGCCGCCGCCCCCGCCACTACCTCCACCGTCGCCTCCGCCATAGATCTCGCCGCCACCCCCTGCCTCCTGACTCCGGGTGCGCCTGCCCCCGTCAGCAAGTCCGCTCGCGCGCCCCATGGAGTCGCCGGCCATATCCACAGGGGAATGGCTGAAAGACAGGCAGATGTACAAGATGCATCTCCCACATGTCTACAAAGCCTTCCCGCGGATGCTCTAGCCGCTCAACTCCGTCACGCCGGTGGTGCTGCGGGAGACTCGAGGGAGGAGATGGAGGGAGCGGGCGATGCGGATCCGCGACGATGCTCTCTCCTGGACCCAGTGCACGCGCGAATGGAGGGAAGCAGAGGAGGAAGCTGCGAGGGAGGAAGCCGAGGAGGGACCGAATTCATTCTCTCACTCACGCAGGTATGCTCGGATGTGTAAGGATCATGTGGATTGGGAGCTGCTGAATGTAGCCCTGCGGATCTACTTCAAAGGATATTTCTCGAAGAAGCACAGGATGCCCCACCCCAGGGAGCCACCGATTGCGTTCGTTCGATGGGCAAAAGAAGAAGTGAATTCAGGAGATCCACGCCGTGCTGCGAGATGGGAATGCTTGACTGGACTCATGCCCACCAGCACGCCACCGGAGCCAGAGCAGGTGGATCCCCTACCTTACCTCTCCCCCAAACCTGCAGAAGATTGAAATTAGGCTTGTAATCTGCTTCAATTGAGCTGTCTGGTGGTTATTTCTGCTTCATGAGAGACAACATCTGGCTGGAGGATGAGAAGGAACCAGGAACTCCGATGAATTTCCCCTATCACAATGGGGGAGGAGCGCCGGTTGGGCAGTGGTACAGCCCACCTCCGCCCCAAGTGGGGGCACAATCTGGGCAGGCTCCTGTAATTGCCCAAGATCAATCTGCTGGTGGTTCTGACTCTCAGATCAGTGGGAAATCTCAAGGCAAGAATCAGCAAAAGAAGAGACAGGACATCCAGAAAATTGCTCCTGCCCCTGCTTCGGGCCTTATGGCATACTCTGAGGTGATCTGCTACAACTGTGGGGAACCAGGGCATCATTTGGATAAATGTGTCAAGCCCAAGAGTTGTTTTATCTGCAAAATGGTTACCCATAAAGTTGAGAATTGCCCTGTCAGAAGGAAAACCCACAGTTCTGCTAGATATGTTGGAAGTGCTGCTCCAGGATTTGGGTTCTACCACATAGACCCACCTGAAGAAAATGCTCAGTATCATGGCTCCCTGAAGAATGTGGGGATTGTTCTGGTAGAAGCTGGTGAAGTGACCAAGCAGGAACTTGCCACTGAGTTTGCAGACATTTACAAAACCAACTGGCCCTGGCCAATCAATGCCCTAGATGAGTGGACATTCTTGGTCAAATTCCCTCCTGAAATAGCTGTAGTTCAAGTTGCTGGATACCCCTGTTTTGGTCTCAAAAAAGACAATGTTGTAGTAAATGTTGAAGTCTGGAAAGGTAGGATTGAGGCTGAAGAGGACCTCCAGGAAACTTGGATCAGGATCAGGAAAATTGAACCCCCAAGTGGTGTGACTGGACTATGCTGGATCAAATCACTTCCACTCTGAAGGTTTTACTGGATGTGGATTGGCAGCATAATTCAAGTCATTCTATGAAACTGTTAGGGTCAAAATCTTATGTAAAGATCCCTCCAAAATCCCTCCTGAAAGGATTTTTGGAGTTGGGAACAAAATCTACAGGCTACTCATTGAGGTTGAGTCCTTAACCCCCACTGAAACTGGCACCTCCACCAACCTCTTTGCTGGTACATATGTCTCTGTAGCTAAAATTGGTACCAATCTTACTGAAGATGTTGAATCCAACAGGAGCTCTAGATCTGAATCAGATAAAGGGCCTGCTGCCAATTCTGGGCCCCTAACATCAGAGGACATTCTTTTGGACACAATCAGATGCTTGGAGAAACTACACCCACTTCAGTCCTCAAGACACACCTCCCTGATTCTCCATACACTCCTCAACTCAGCATCCAGGAAAAGATCTTGAATTCTGTGCTTGATGAAACTGATGGATTCAACCTCCTCAGGGAAATGGAGCTCCTGGAAGATGATGATCTGATGGAATTAGAAGGTTCTATAGATCTACAAGAGGATCAAGAGGCACTTGTTGAAACAACTGAACTCCCAGACAATTTGACTCAAAATACAATTCTGACTTCCCCGCCCTTCCTAAGGAGAAGCACCTTCCAAAATGGGGTCCTGCTCAAGGCACCAGAACCAGTGCCAGGGTAGCTGGTGACAAGAGAACCATTATTGAAAAGGCTCAACAGCTCAAAGAGGTTCAGAACCTGGAAGTGCAAAAACCCCAGGGTACGAAACACACTTCCTTCTCCAACTTTAATGATCCTTCCTTCAATGCCATTGCTGCTAAGATTGGTGTAGATGTTCTCTTAATGATGGCATTGAATGCTCTTCCTTTATTTACCCTCACCAAAATAGATCTGAAGGCTCTGTTTGTGAGAATTTTTCTCTAGATGGTAGTTCTAGTTTAGACTGCCTTCGATAAAGTTGACCTTGATTTCCTTATGAAACTCCTAGAGCTTAGAGGTTTTGGGGGTAAATGGACTAGTTGGATCCAGCAACTTACTCATGGGGGGGTCTGTTGGGGTCAAGTTAAATAACTGTGAAAGTGATTTTTTTCCTTGCTGGTAAAGGCCTTAGGCAAGGTGACCCCATCTCCCCGCTTTTGTTTAATTAAGTAGTGGATGTTCTTACTAAAATGCTGAGCAAAGCTGCTGATCATAGTCTGATTGCAGGGCTCTGTCCTGAGGTCTGCCCTGGTGGCATCATCTGCCTTCAATATGCAGATGATACCATCCTTTTCTTAGACAATGACTCCACACATGCTAGCAATCTGAAAACTGTTCTAACCTGTTTTGAACAAGTCTCAGGCATGAGAATCAACTACTCTAAAAGTGAACTCATCCCTATCAACATGGATGATCAGGAGTTAGCTGACTTCCTCTCTATTCTAGTCTGTAATAAAGGTAACTTCCCCATTAAGTACCTAGGTATCCCTCTCCACTATGATAAACTGAGGAGAGAGGATATCCAACCCCTCCTGGATAAAATTATTAAAAGGATTGCTGGGTGGAGGGGCAAACTTCTCTCTTACAGAGGTAGATTGATCCTCATGCAAGCTTGTTTGGCTAGCATTCTAGTGTATCTCCTCTCCTTCTTCAAGTTCCCTAAATGGGCAGTGAACCTCATCAATTCTCGGATGTCTCATTGCTTGTGGAATGATTTTGAGGGAAATAGGAAGCTACACCTTGCTAATTGGGCCCTAGTCTCTATGAAAAAACATTTTGGAGGCCTAGGCATACCTAACCTCCAAGAAATTAACATCTGTCTTCTAGGGTCTTGGATTAAAAGATTCTATGAGGAAGACCTGAAACCCTGGAAGGTTCTTATTGCCCATAAATACCTAGGAAATAAACCTAATATTTTTGTCCCTTCCTCCAACCCTAAGACCTCTAGATTCTGCAAA
The DNA here is from genome assembly GCF_003073215.2 of Triticum urartu. Lineage (NCBI taxonomy): Eukaryota > Viridiplantae > Streptophyta > Magnoliopsida > Poales > Poaceae > Triticum > Triticum urartu. Next base: position 191,580,752 of record NC_053023.1, read on the forward strand.
GGATAAAAATCTATTATGCATGTTGTGAAATTTGGCTACAGATGGAACATAGGGGATGGGAGCAGAACCAGGTTCTGGGAAGATACTTGGTTTGGCACATCCCCCCTAGCAGTCCAATTTTGGCCTATTTACTCTGTCTGCAATGAGCTTAACAAAAGTGTCAATGAAGTTTGGGACGGTCAATGCCTAAAACTCTCTTTTAGAAGGAACTTTAGTTATAGTCTCATGGAACAATGGTTCCAGTTGGAGGAAATTGCCAAAAGCATTACCTTTACTGCCGAGTCGGATGCCCTGATTTGGCAGCTGGACAATAAGGTGAAGTATTCCTCCAGCTCCCTCTATCATGTTATCAACTTTAGAGGGATTCAACCCGTGTTTATCCATGCTATCTGGAAATTGAGAGTTCCCCCTAAAATTCATGTATTTCTCTGGCTTCTCTCCAAAAACAAATTGATGACTAGGGATAACCTTAGGAAGAGACACATCATCAAACCCCTTGATTGTGTTCAATTCTTGGAACAAGAGTCTTGTTCTCACCTATTTTTTGAATGTATAGTTGCTAAACATCTCTGGGCCCACATTGAGGAATATTTCTCTAGTCAGATTAGCTCATCCTTCGAATCCGTTGGTAGATTCTGGATTGCTACCAAAAAGTGCTCAATTTTAAATACTGTTAGCTCAACTGTCCTTTGGTGCCTCTGGAAATATAGAAATGCTATGATTTTCAGTAACACCTCCTGGATTTCCATTCCGCAGGTCTTGAGGTTGATCAGGAACATGGTGAGGAACTGGGTGATTCTCTCCTCCGGATCGGACAAGGACAAGTTGATGAGCTTCATGGAAACCCTAACAAGATCCCTCCAGAAACAGTTGGCGATCACTTGTGGCTGAACAAGGCTCGACCTGCTCTGGGGCTGGACCCGTGGGCTCGTCTCAAGATCTCTGATGAAGATGATGGGCACCTGGCGCCGAAAAAGAGGGACATCCACCATGCTACGCCTTCCAGCCCGGTGTCTCCGCTTGCTTACTGGTCGCCGCAGGCTGACACGGCCCCTCGGCTGAAGACCGTGAAGGCTTCGCTGGACCCTCTTTGTGCCATTTGAGTGCTCTATCCGCTCTGCCTTTGGCACCACTTGGATGATTTGTGTTATTCAGAGAACTTGTCCATCCACCCCCTAGTTTATAGCTTTTCTACCTTTGCGTTCGAACTGCTCTTTGAGCTACTGTATCAGAATATGTTGTGGTTTCGTTCTCAGCAATGGAACCGGGGAGATGCTCCCTGTTTTTCTAAAAAAAAATTATATGTTATTATATATTATTTTTATTGTCATCACATATTTAAAAGATACTTACATATGTAAGAAAACAATATCCCACATCTTATTAACTTATAAAAATAATTTCTTAACAAATAAAATCCTGGATTGTTTTGGCACGAAAATCCTAGTGATTGTGTACAAAAGCTTGGTAAGATTTAAGGAAGAATGTAATAATATCACTTATTATTTAAATATATTTATAACAAAATGCTCAACCCCTTTTTATTTTTTGATAACATTGTTGGCCCAACCCAACATTATAATTAGAATCAGCCCAGCAAAATCGTGTATTTCGTGAAAGTGCAAATGGCCTGTAATTTTTTAGGAAATAAAATAAATGGGCTGCATGGACACTACATTATTTGTTCACCCAGCCCAGCTAATGGCTATAATTCAAAAAAAAGATCAAATTGACTGTAAATTCTACCGTGCAAAAAAAGACTGTAAATTCTGAAAAATGGGTTGAATACGTGCCACATTTTTGGAGGCTAAAATGTGGGCCAATAGGTCGAGGCCAACGCAAGTCGTTGTCAATTTAGTCAACAAATGATTCTGACATGTTAGCCGTTGGATTTACATCCAACGACCGGCATCCATCTTCAATCTCTCGTCTTCTTCCTCCAGTGCCGCCGGGACCACCTCCCGCCTCCTGCTGCTAGCAGCTCTGCTTAGCACGCTTCGCTATGAAGCGCTACTCTACCGTTGGCCAGGCCATCCCTCCACCCCTCCACTCCTCTTGTTCTTCTCCACTGACTGCCGAACCACATCGCACTAGAACCAGTTAACCCTCGTACACCTCTCCGTCTGCGACTCTACTCCCGCGTCTTCCCATCACTGTCTCATTGTTCTCCGGGCCCTCGCCGTCGTGCACCACCTTGGATGCGCTCGGTGCGGCGTGGTCAACGTGGTCAACGAACGACACCATCAGAAGTAACTGTGCGTGGAGAGGCTGACAGCTGGGTCCATGGCCGCACACAAGGAAATGCCTCCTTATTACGGGCAAAATAATGATTCCTCCACCTTACATCTGGGACCCACCGGAAGGGCCTCTGTATTTCGCGAAAACAACGTGCCCCCCGCTGACATGTCGGACCCACCAGCTATCTTCGCATGCAAGGAAGTGCCTCCTTATTACGCACAAAAAAAATGAATATTCCCCCTGCCAGCTGGAACCCAGCATAGTGGGAGGCTGACTTGTGGGCCTACCAAGTTGACGGGGACGGAGGGCTTTGTCAACTTAGTCAATATGAACGATTCTAGCTCATGTTATCGTACGATGTTCATCCAACGGCCGTAGTGCTCCTTCAACCTCTGGTCTTCTTGCTCCAGCCGCCCAAATCAGCGCCGGTCGTGCCACGTGCTCCTGCCTCCCGTGGCCGGCTGTGATGCCGCGGAGGCCTCACCGCCCCTACTACTCCCACAGCTGGCCAGGCCATCCCTCTACTCACCCACACCCCCTGTTATTCTGCGTCGACAGCAGCCTCACACTGCAGCCGAACCAGTGAACCCTCATACTCCTCTTCGCGTGGGCATCCACAGATGCGTCTTCCCCGGCTCTGAGTCGTCCCCTTCCTAGTCCTCGCCGTCGTCCACCACCGTGGTGCTCTCGGCGCGGCGTGGTCAACGTGGTCAAGGAACGACTTCCATCAGACATGGACTGTACATGAAGAGGCTGACAGCTGGGTCCACGGCCGCAGCAAGGAAGTGCCTCCTTATTACGCGCAAAATAATGATTCCTCCACCTGACAGCGGGGACCCACCGAATGGGCCACCGTATTTCGTGAAAAAAACGTTTCCCCCTGACTACTGGGACACACTAGCTACATCTTCACATGCAAGGAAGTGCGTCCGGGTAAAAAAAACGATTTGCCCCCCTGACTGCTGGGACCCACCAGCTACATCTTCGCACACAAGGAAGTGCGTCCGGGCAAAAAAAACGATTCGCCCCCCTGACTGCTGGGAGCCACAGGCTACATCTTCGCATGCAAGGAAGTGCTTGACAGTTGAGACCCACCTGGTCGAAGCGTACGTAGCGTTGTCATTCTGGTCGGGAACGTGTACGTACATATATACTGGTGGATGTAGAGGCATGCACGTGTCGTAGTAGAGGCGCGTACGTGTCGTAGTAGAGGCGCGTACGTGTCATAGTAGAGGCGCGCACGTAGCATGTACACGTACGTACAGCGGCCAGGGTGCAAGAAAGAAAATCCGGCCATGTATGTGTACATACGGGTGGGGTCTCGAACGCCTACTCGCGCATACGTACGGCCATGGCTCGTGTACATGGCTGGGTCGGAATGGAGAAACAACGTCGTCATCATGTTCATGGGGAGGCAACGGAATGCATCGTGTTCATGGGGAGGCAACGGAATGCGTCGTGTTCATCGGGAGGCAACGGAACGCGTGGGACCCAACCGGCTGGGTCGGAACGGAATGCGTGGTCATGTTCATTGGGAGGGCTTGGACAGGACAGGCGATGGAAATGAGGCCTAAACAGGGTCCTGTTGATCGGGAGGGGTCTGGCTACCGCAAAACGGAGGAAACGTACCTCCTACGGTCGAAACGGGGGTCCTGTTGATCGGGAGGGGTGTGGCGTACCGCAGAACGGACAAAACGGACCTCCTACGGTCGAAACAGGGGTCCTGTTGATCGGGAGGGGTGTGCCGTACCGCAAAAACGGACGAAACGGACCTCCTATGGTCGAAACGGGGGTCCTGTTCATCGGGAGGGGTGTGGCGTACCGCAAAACGAGACTCCACGGGATACTGTTCATCTCCACCGTCGACCTCCTCCAGCCTCCACGGGCTACCGTCGACCTTCTCCAGCCTCCACGGGCTCCTGTTCATCCAGCCTCCACCACGCGCTACTCCATCGGCTACTGTTCAACCACCCCTCCACCTTCTACTGTTCATCTAGCCCTCCACACCACGGGGTCCTATTCAACCACCCCTCCACGGGCACCCCTCCACCGTCTACTGTTCATCCATCCCTCCACCACACCATGGGGTCCTGTTCATCCAGAGGCAACGCCACCGCTCAATGTTCATCCAAACCCCCCGCAACGCTCACTGTTCATCCCAAAGGCAGCATCGATCGGCTTCAGTTAGCAGCAGTAGCGAAGGAATCGCTCGATCGGGTTCAGTTAACAGCCATCGATCGATCGCTCGATTTTAGTAACGCGTAGCCTGTAGTGCAATCACTCAGGTTCAGTTAGAGCCCAATGCCTCGCCCGGGTTCAGTTAGAGCCAACGCCTCGCACACACGCGCGTACGTGTATGAGAGAAACGCGCATCGCTCGGCCCCCGCCTCCCACCGTAACTAGGAACTCCCCGAAATTTTCCTCCCCCTCGCTTCTACCACGGTTTTTTCCGTCATGGACGACCCAAAGAATTTCATGCAACTGCGTCTCCGGCCCGCCCAGGACGAAAAGCCCATTTTCTGTCATGATTTTTTGTCATAGAAGTAGGAGCCCACCACATCTATGATGATACTGGGTTTTGTCACAATTATCATCATAGAAGTGTCATATGTATGACATAATTTTTTTTGTTCGGCCCAAAATGTCACGGATGTGTCTTTTTTTGTAGTGAAGTGACAGTAAATTTCAGCACACTATATAAATTTTTCCTTAGCAAATTCCACCTACCAAAGGCGCTTCAATCCCTGGCAACGGCGCCAGAAAAGACTATTGATGACCCACAAGTGTAGGGGGTCTATTGTAGTCCTATCGATAAGTAAGAGTGTTGAACCCAACGAGGAGCAGAAGGAAATGATAAGCAGTTTTCAGTAAGGTATTCTCTTCAAGCACTGAAATTATCGGTAACAGATAGTTTTGTGATAAGGTAATTTGTAACGGGTAACAAGTAATAAAAGTAAATAAGGTGCATCAAGATGGCCCAATCCTATTTGTAGCTAAGGAAAATCTTGGACAAACTCTTATATAAAGGAAATCGCTCCCGAGGACACATGGGAATTATCGTCAAGCTAGTTTTCATCACGCTCATATGATTCGCTTTCGGTACTTTGATAATTTGATATGTGGGTGGACCAGTGCTTGGGTACTGTCCTTCCTTGGACAAGCATCCCACTTATGATTAACCCCTATTGCAAGCATCCGCAACTGCAACAGAAGTATTAAGGTAAAACTAACCATAGCATGAAACATATGGATCCAAATCAGCCCCTTACGAAGTAACGCATAAACTAGGGTTTAAGCTTCTGTCACTCTAGCAACCCATCATCTACTTATTACTTCCCAATGCACTCCTCTAGGCCCAAACAATGGTGAAGTGTCATGTAGTCGGCGTTCACATGACACCACTAGAGGAAAGACAACATACATCTCATCAAAATATCAAACGAATACCAAATTCACATGACTACTTATAGCAAGACTTCTCCCATGTCCTCAGGAACAAACGTAACTACTCACAAATCATATTCATATTCATAATCAGAGGGGTATTAATATGCATAAAGGATCTAAACATATGATCTTCCACCAAATAAACCAACTAGCATCAACTACATAGAGTAATCAACACTACTAGCAACCAACAGGTACCAATCTGAGGTTTTGAGACAAAGATTGGATACAAGAGATGAACTAGGGTTGGAGATGAGATGGTGCTGGTGAAGATGTTGATGGAGATTGACCCCCTCCCGATGAGAGGATCGATGGTGACAACAATGGTGATGATTTCCCCCTCCCGAAGGGAAGTTTCCCCGGGAGAACAGCTCCACCGGAGCCCTAGATTGGTTGCGCCAAGGTTCCGCCTTGTGGCGGCGGGGTTTCGTCCCGTGAGCTAACTTATGATTTTTTTCCTTGATGAAAGACTTCATATAGCAGAAGATGGGCATCAGAGGGCTGCCAGGGGGCCCACGAGGCAGGGGGCACGCCTTAGGGGGGTAGGGCATGCCCCCACCCTCGTGGATGGTGGGTGGCCCCCCTCTGGTACTTCTTTCGCCCAATATTTTTTATATATTCTGAAACGTGCTCCCGTGAAGTTTTAGGACTTTTGGAGTTGTGCAGAATAGGTCTCTAATATTTGCTTCTTTTCCAGCCCAGAATTCCAGCTGTCAGCATTCCCCCTCTTCATGTGAACCTTGTAAAATAAGAGAGAATAGGCATAAGTATTTAGACATATTGTGTAATAACATCCCATAATGCAATAAATATCGATATAAAAGCATGATGCAAAATGGACGTATCAAAGACACCCCGAACAAGCCCCTCAAAGGATTATTTTCCATAGTAACAAGTGATAGTAAATTTCAGCACACTATATAAATGTTTCCTTACCAAATTCCACTTACCAAAGGCGCTTCACTCCCTGGCAACGGCGCAAGAAAAGAGTCTTGATGTCCCACATGTATAGGGGATCCATCGTAGTCCTTTCGATAAGTAAGAGTGTCCAACCCAACGAGGAGCAGAAGGAAATGACAAGCGGTTTTCAGCAAGGTATTCTCTGCGAGCACTGAAATTATCGGTGACAGATAGTTGTATGATGAGATAATTCGTAACTGGTAACAAGTAACAAAAGTAAACAAGGTGCAGCAAGGTGGCCCAATCCTTTGTAGCAAAGGACAAGCCTGGACGAACTCTTATATAAAGGAAAGCGCTCCCAAGGACACATGGGAATTACTATCAAGCTAGTTTTCATCATGCTCATATGATTCACGTTCATTACTTTGATAATTTGATATGTGGGTGGACCAGTACTTGGATGCTTCCCTTCCTTGGAGAAGCCTCCCACTTATGATTAACCCCTCTCGCAAGCATCCTCAACTACGAAAGAAGAATTAAGATAAATCTAACCATAGCATGAAACACATGGATCCAAATCAGCCCCTCACGAAGCAACACATAAACTAGGGTTTAAGATTCTATCACTCTAGCAACCCATCATCTACTTATTACTTATCAATGCCTTCCCCTAGGCCAAAACAATGGTGAAGTGTCATGTAGTCGACGTTCACATAACACTACTAGACGAAAGACAACATACATCTCATCAAAATATCAAACAAATACCAAATTCACATGATTACTTATAACAAGACTTCTCCCATGTCCTCAGGAAAAAAAGTAACTACTCACAAAGCATCTTCATGGTCATAATCAGAGGAGTATTAATTATCATTAAGGATCTAAACATATGATCTTCCACCGAATAAACCAACTAGCATAAACTACAAGGAGTAATCAGCACTACTAGCAACCCACATGTACCAATCTGAGGTTTTGAGATAGAGATCGGATACAAGAGATGAACTAGGGTTTGAGAGGAGATGGTGCTGGTGAAGATGTCGATGGAGATTGACCCCCTCTCAATGAGAGGATCGTTGGTGATGATGATGGCTTCAATTTATCCCTCCCGGAGGGAAATTTCACCGGCAGAACAGCTCCGCCAGAGCCCTAGAGTGGTTCTGCCCAAGTTCTGCCTCGAGACGGTGGCGCTTCGTCCCGAAAGCTTCCTTCCAATTTTTCCATGTCAAAACACACCATATAGCTGAAGATGGGTATCAGGGGCCTGCCAGGTGGCCCACAAGGCATGGGGTCGCGCCCCCACCCTTGTGGATGGCAGGTGCCCCCCTCTAGTGCTTTATTCGCCCAATATTTTTTATATATTGCAAAATAATTCTACGTGAAGTTTCAGGACTTTTGGAGTTGTGCAGAATAGGTCTCTAATATTTGTTCTTTTTCTAGTCCACAATTCCGGCTGCCGACATTCTCCCTCTTCATGTAAACCTTATAAAATAAGAGAGAAAAGGCATAAGTATTGTGATATAATGTGTAATAATAGCCCATAATGCAATAAATATTCATATAAAAGCATGATGCAAAATGGACATATCATCGGCTTTCTCGTAGTGATCAATCCATGCTCGATATTCTTGTAGATGTTCTTTTATGAAGAAAAATATTGAATCCCGACGGGATCTTTTGGAAAGAATTAAATGCAACTCCGAAGATTGGGAACTCGATGAAGGTAAGGAGTCATGTATAAACCTTGAGTTTGATTGTGTTAAATCTTGATAGCGATGCTTTTCATGAATTTAGCACTAAATATGGACTTGACTCTGAGATAGTGGCTTCCTTCTGTGAATCATTTGCTACTCATGATTATCTCCCTAAGGAGAAGTGGTTTAAATTTCATCCTCCCATTGAAGTAAAAGTAGTAGAACCCATTAAATCTATGGAAGAAACCATTACTTATAATGATAATCCAGTTATTCCTACTGCTTATGTTGAGAAACCACCTTTTCCTATTAGGATAAAGGAACATGCTAAAACTTCAGTTGTGGTTTGTAAGAGTTATACAAGAACAACTTCACCCCCTGAACAAATTAAAGTTGACCCTAATGTTTCTATGGTTAAAGATATCTTGGTCGATAATATTGATGTGCATGTTATTTATTTTGGTAATGAAGCTAGTAGAATTGCTAAACCCGATGAGAAAGATAAACATAGACATGTTGTTTGCATGCTTGTAGTCTCTGTTAAAATAGGAGATCTTTGTTACCATGGCGTATGTGATTTGGGTGCTAGTGTGAGTGCTATCTCGTTTACTCTTTATCAAGAAATTATGAATGATATTGCACCTGTTGAGATAGAAGATATTGATGTTACTATTAAACTTTCTAATAGAGATACTATCACACTACTTGGGATTGTTAGAGATGTTGAAGCCTTGTGTGGGAAAATAAAATACCCTACTGATTTTCTAGTTCTTGATTCCCCACAAGATGATTTTTGTCCCATCTATTTGGTAGACCTTTCTTGAATACGGTGAATGATAAGATTGATTGCACTAAAGAAACGGCAGTGTTAATTTGAGTGATGTCTCTCATGAGTTTAATTTCTCTAAATTAATTTTGTAGGCAACCTCGTGATAAAATATCACCTGGTAGGGATGAAATTATTGGTCTTGCTTCTATTGTCGTGCCTCCACTGGTGCACGTCGGTGCTATACAAACGGTTTTTAACCCCTTTCCGCGACGACATTTGGAACCGTCGCCAAGTGAGTGTGGGAAATAGGGGGGTCCTTCCCACATGACCCAGAAATCGTCGGGGGTAGGGGGCCTTGGTGCATATAGTTGTCCCTACATAACCGCTTCCGATATCTCGAATATCCCAAACGCTTCATCCTTGCTACTCGTTTGTGCTTGCATTGCCATCGCAGTCGGAGTTTTGTGGTTATACCTAAAACCAGGCAGATCCCAGGCATGGGAGTTTTCCAGGCACGTACCAAAGTGGCTCTATGTTTATGATGCTTGGCACATCACAAACAGTTCATGATTATAAACCGTGTACAACAGGTAGACAATCACACACATTTAGTTTTCCCGCACCATATGTGACAGTGTCTGACATCGACATGCTTTGCAAACAGCAACCGTGTGCATTGCTACACACGTTTCCTCTCTGTGAACCATGTCAGATTATGATGTATATCGCACACGCTATGCTTTATTAACCGTGTGCGCCATAATGACCAGCACACTGTAATTTCGCCCTAATTTAATTGCTGCTATTTAAAATTGTACCTAATTTAAACTTGAAAGTCGGCTATAGCTTTATTCATATCCATCAGGTTCAAACAACCAATGCATTATTCAATTCGCAGGTATATATGTTTAAGAATGACATAAGCACCAACTAAATAATGATGAACCAGGGTTCTATACTTGTACTATTACAGATGGTAAAGAAAGAGGCGACAGACATTCTGGTTGCTGAACAATGCGAAGCGGAATGGCCCTATTGTGCTCTCCTGGATGCAGAAGGCACGCACGACTCTAGTCCAACCCCTTGTGATGGACGTCCACCAATCATGTAGTTTGAGCGGTAATCTTGAGTAAACTGCTTCAGCATCCACTACAAAGGAAAAAAGATTCAGACATTGTCATCTAACACAACTCATTGCGGGCAGTAAAAAGAATGCTACATGGTTCTTACTTACCATCCTGCAGTTCAATGTTGTCTTGCATAAAGTGTAAACAAATAGTTCGATTGACATCTTTTGACCCATTTTAATAACAATATTTATCAATTTCCTCACTTGATGTTGGTTCATGAATATCTCATTGCCCCATACGCAGAAAGGGTCGAAGTGCGGATCTTTGGCAATGACTTGTGTACCTAAAAGCACTGAGTTAATATTAGAAGCTAAACAACAATTGCAAAATGATGTAGTACAACACTCCCTCCATCCCATTATATAAGATTTCATTACATGTATATCTAGACATTATCAGAACATTAAGGTAACACTCTTCCTTCTTTCTATGTAGCATGGGATTGCATATTTAGTCATTCAGTACAATGCATGTTGCTATGTAGCCTCAGATATATTAAATATGGCCCTAGTCAACCTACTGATAAATGGGTTATAGATATATTCAGTGAAATGTCCGATTCAACGATTAATTCCTTATCAGCCCCCAGGCTATATGGTATCAGCTACCGAGATCCTGAACAGTGAGTACATATAAGCAATGCGATGAAACTAACCTCGATGGAAAACATCACCATTCTCAATATTGTCCTGTATGAGTACATCTGAAGGCATGTTAAGCACAACAAGCTAAACATGAACCAAATATATCCATGGTAGACAACATAATCTACAAATGATAGCTTTACTGTATGGGCTTAAGCACACTAGTTAAGCAAAACAAGAAGTGGAAACGTGTATTAACTGCATGTGGCATAACATTTAAAAACAAGCAAATAGTCATTCAAACTGGAATTGTGCAGGTCTAAAGTACACTAGTTATGGTTAAAAAAAGAAAAGGCATGTTAACTGCAATATCCTTAACATCAACCAAATATCGTAATTCATAGTGGTATTGTTGAAACTGTTATTGATGAAATTGAACTGCACGGCAAATAGTTGCACATATAGAGCATCACATTGTGAAGAACTGAAATAAACAAAGCATAAGGCCATCTCTAGCCGATCCTTTAAAAGTTAAAGCACTAAAACCCTTAGTGGATATATATATATATATACTCTAGCAATTTTTGGCCGTTTCTAGTCGATCACCTAAACTTAACGTTGTAAACTTCAATTTGATCAAGTTCAAAGTAGGGTCAACCGAAAGTAGCATGAGTTCAAACATAAAATAGATTGTTTTGCATAACCGAACATAAAACATAAATTTAAAGCTAAGCTAAACTACTTTCGGTCAGAGTAAAGGTCGAGCCAATCCTTCCTCATCATGTACTGTGTGCCGCGAGACGGGACCGAGCCGGTGCCGCCGCCGAGGTCGTTGGGGAAAACACTCCTCCACTCGTCGATGTCAATCTCCTCGTCCTCGCCAACCACCTCGACGCCCTCTGCGCCACCGTCCTCGCCGCCTTCGACCTCGTCATCGGAGGAGAGCGCGATAACCTCGCCGCCCTCCGCGCCGACAAATATCGCCCGCTCTGCCTCCACGAGCTTTGGGTGCTGCCGGTGAAGCTCTTGCATGTAGGCCTCGTCGGCGGCCTCGGCCTCAAGGCGCTCCCATGCCTCGCGGTCCTCCCGTGCCATAGCCAAGCTCACCACCCTGGCTCCGGCCGAACGAGGTGGACCAGACATGTGACGAAGGGGAAATTGAGCCTAACCGCCGCCTCGTGGTGGCGGACCTGCCAGCGGTCGTACTCCATGGCCGCGAGCTCGGCCGTGTGGAAGCTACCGAGCCACCGGTGGGTGTGGGTCTCCCGATCTGTAATCTCGGCAACCCACATCCCCACCGCCGCTGTTGGACCCCGGGGTAGGACCTCGTCTGCTACCGGGGCGGAGGGAGGATGGGGAAGTCCTTGAACCGGCGGCCGGCGGATCGGGGGACCGGCGATGGCGGATCGATAAAGAGCTTGCGGAGGATGACGGGGACACCTCGGCGGCCACCTCATTGGCGTCGGACGAAGAGGTCACGATAAACCTCTTTTTGGCCATTTGCTCCTCGAGCTCCCCGGCACACAGGCAGAGGTTGAGGATGGAGGCAGCGGCGACCTACCAATGGTTTCGGGGGTGCTATGTGTCTATGTGAGCGGAGGTTTGGGGAGTGTGTGGTGTGTGTGGAGGGGGGCAAGGTAGTGTTTGAGGAAAGACCATGTCAACTAAAAATTTTACTAGGCGGGAGTAACAAGGCAGGGATACTGAAAATTTGGATCAAGGGCGAGCAGATGTTTTTGAGATTGCTAGGGATGCAGAGGCGGGAGTAAAATGCCGGGGCCCCGGGCTACTGGAATTTTTAATCAAGGGACTGAAGTAGAGCGGGAGTAACAAACATCGCACACGGTCCGCACATACTAATCATGTGCTATAAAACATTAGAACCTTCTAGGCGGTAGATATTTTCAAGATTATGAGGCAGTAGATATTTTCGAGACTGGGAGGCAAGCCTCGTTGAGCCCAATCTACCGTGTTGATGTGAGGGACTGCAGGGCACGGGCATGGCACACGGGTAGTCTGACCGAACCATGTCTGTTGCGTACCCAATCGCATACGGTTTCTATCGGAGAACTCGTCTTCCCCAGTCTTCCTACCCACCGATCCCACAACCTAGCTCGGCGAACCAAATGGACAAGAGACACAGTAGTTTACCCAGGTTCGGCCCACCTTGCGGTGTAAAACCCTACTCCTGTTTTGTGGTGGATTGGCCTCGAGGGGCTATGGATGAACTAGTACAATGGTCAAACAACCTTAGGAGATGAGGTGTTCTTGTGCTCGATGAGCTAGTGAGCTGGTCGGGGTGGAGTGGATCCGATCCTCCCCTCTCTCCCCCCCTTTTTGGTGGTGGCTAAGTCCTATTTATAGTGGCCTTGGTCCTCTTCCCAAATGAAAGGAGGGAAGGGATCCCACAACGGCCAAATTCAAAGGGAGACAACTAGTACATGCTATCCTAACAAAAGTAGTCTTCGCCTGCCAAAAGCTCCTGGTCGTGACGCCGTGGTGGGCTCTGCGGTGACCCCTGTCCCGCCGTCTTGGCGGTCTTGGTCTTGTTGCACTGGAGTGGAAACCTTTAGCTGATCCCTCGGGACTCCGCGCCCGCGCTTGCCTCCTTAGCGCCAAAGAGGAAACTGGTACACTGCGCCCACCTGGCCTTGGTCTTCATGGCTCACATCACATGATCCTCGCGAGGTGCACTTTGCATAGATATCTCCGCTCCTCGGGATCTAGAATAGGGAGGCCGTCCCCCAGGGAGGCCTTGGTGTCGTCCACCTCGCGAGGCTTGGCCCCTCATGAGGGTCTTGAGTTGTTGATGTTGAAGCTGGGCCGTACCGGGCCGCCGACAGAGCCACGTTGTGGGCCATAGGTAGGTAAGTCTGGGTACCCCCGTTCCCAGAACACCGACAGTAGCCCCCGGGCCCAAGGCGCGCTCAAACTTGGCTTCGAGGGGCAAGCGCGGAGCGCCGCGGGCTACAACCACATGCGGCCTTGAAGGACGTGTGGCACCCAACGGGACATGGGCGCCCCCACTTCCCCATGCAGCCTTGATATTCACCGGGCTCGGTGGCCACTGTTGCCCACGCAGCTCCGCCTTCATCGCTTGCCGTGCGCTACCTTGGCTCCTTCACCTTCCCGAGAAACAGCGGCTCCTTTCTCGAATCTAACGACGGACTAGTCCTCCCCTGTCGCTATAGCGCTGCGGTTGAAGAAGGGGAAAACTTGTGCTTCGGTCGAACCCCCGCCAGCCTTCGAGCCCGCCCTCGAGCGGTCGACGGTGGTCAATCAAGAAGGGCTGGACAAGATCCACCCGGCGCTCGCTGCTAGTTCCAATGAGTGGAAGGCCACGGTGGTCTGGCGTCCTTCCTGGGCCATGGTCGACATGGCAGCCACTAAGATCCCCATCCATCTTCACGCACTCTTGGCTGGCCTGATCCTCCCTTTCTGTGATTTCTTCAACGCCATACTCTCGCACTACCAAGTCCACGCGCTGCATCTGGATCCTCAATCCATCATTATCCTTGCTATCTTCGCCTTTGTCCGCGAGGCGATGGTGTGCATTGCCCCTTCTGTGGCCTTGTTTCGTCATTCGTTCTTGCTTCACCTTGTCGATACCCGCCAGCGCTTGGGGTGCGCGGCCTTTCAGGCCATAGCGGCGACAGCCAGCTCGGGCATCGACTTCGAGCTCATGCCAGCTATAAGTGGATTCCGGAAGCGGTGGGTGTTCGTGGATGTTGGCGTGCTCAACTCCCTGCTCTTGCTTCCACGGGTGCCAGTCGTACCCAGCTCTGGTTGGGGGCACACGAAGCTCATCGACCATCCGCTTGCTCATGTCTGGCATCAGCTGGCCGGGTTGAAGAAGCTCGGGGTGACGGCACCCATGGTGGTGAAGGAGTTTGTCCAGTGCCGCATTGCTCCGCTTCAGCGTCATTCTCGACAGATGTGGGCCTTCACTGGCAGCGGGGACCCCATGAGGCTCCAGGTGCCCGCACTTCCTCCTGAGTCTCTGCGCACGATGCTCGAGCTCCTGACGGGCGACCCGGCGCCAGTCCCGCTTCCGAAGGAGGGTTGCCTCATGTATTGTTCTCGAATAAGGAGGAGTTCGTGAGGCAGATGCCCCTATTTGATGAGTGGGGGCTGCGCCCGGCTGGCCTTGAAGGGCCTCGCGAGAACCCTGTTCTCGTGGTCCCCGAGGGAGTCCTGGATAAGGGGGTGTTCGGATAGCCAGACTATACCTTCAGGCGGACTCCTGGACTATGAAGATACAAGATTGAAGACTCCGTCCCGTGTCTGGAAGGGACTTTCCTTGGCGTGGAAGGCAAGCTTGGCGATACGGTTATGTAGATCTCCTACCATTGTAACCGACTTTGTGTAACCCTAACCCTCTCCGATGTCTATATAAACCAGAGAGTTTTAGTCCGTAGGACAACATACACAACAACAATCATACCATAGGCTAGCTTCTAGGGTTTAGCCTCTCCGATCTCGTGGTAGATATACTCTTGTACTACCCATATCATCAATATTAATCAAGCAGGACGTAGGGTTTTACCTCCATCGAGAGGGCCCGAACCTGGGTAAAACTTCGTGTCCCTTGCCTCCTGTTACCATCCGGCCTAGACGCATAGTTCGGGACCTCCTACCCGAGATCCGCCGGTTTTGACACCGACATTGGTGCTTTCATTGAGAGTTCCTCTGTGTCGTCTCCATCAGGAAGGATGCCTCGCCCCGTCTTTAAAGACGACATCGTTGCTAAGGGAGATTTGGCTGTCGGCCAAACCCTCCGGCTAGGTGGTTTTCTTATGACCGCCTGTTCGGCTTCTGCGCCGACGATGATCTCTCGAGCCATCGAAAACAATCTTCATGTTAGCTCGGAACTTGCCGAGCAGTTAGATCCAACGGAGCTCTCCTCCATAAAAGAGATTTTGGATCGCTTCGCCGCCCTGGGAGTCGCTACGGATTATGACCAGATTGGGCCTAAACCCGATCTGAGAGAGATTAACTCTCCCCAAGTCACCCATCACGTTGCCGTGGTAGAGGGACAGTGCGACGACCCTTCATCTATCTTAAGGACTCGCTACATCCGGATTCCCGATCCCTCCAAGCCGGATACCCGTGGAGGGGAGGATATCACTCAAGACCTGAACTTAGAGTCAGCGACGGGCTGGAGTCATTAGAAAACATCGATGAATCCAAATTTTCGACTTCAGAAATTCCTCGGCCTCTGATCCTCAGATGGGGTGAGGCTTTGGATTTAATTCCACCCACCCACCCCAACATAAGCGATCTATCCAAAATCAGGCAAGAGCTCGATGAAACAGTACATCATGACTGGGCCAAATTCCTCCTGGTTAAGAACAGGCTAAGGGATTGCCGCGAGGAAGACGCAATCTCAATCTTTTGAAATAATTGCACGGACAAGGGAATACTCAACGCCATAAGTCGCCGTGATATTACACACTTCGCTGACTTGGCGTCCATTGTACGAAAGTACTGTGCGATGGAAAGCGCCTGGAAAACTGAAATCAAATTTTGGGACAATCCGGCCCAGAATACAAACCCAGTCCGAAATAAAAGGGTGCATCATCACCAGACACCCGGATCAAGCACTAAAAAGCAAAAACCCTCTACAGGGCATGGAACCGTACTGGAAGGATGGCTCAATGGACCCTGTAAAATTCACAGTACAGAGGATGCCACACCAACTCATAGCCTTAGAGCATGTTGGATACTCCGGCAGGTGGCCAAAATTGGCGAAAATCTCCTAATTCCGGAGGCCATAGAAAGCCACCCCAGAGACACCAATACAGTATTAACAGCCTTCGAGACCTTCGCATCAAATAATATGCGAAAAAGGACACTCCGCAGCCTTGCCGAAGTCTACCAAGTAGCAACAATAAACCCATGGAGTGACACGGCTATTACCTTTAACGCCAGTGATGAACCTAAATTCCGAACAGCCCGAGCACCGGCCGCATTGGTCCTCAGTCCAATAGTGGACATCTTTCGTCTTACCAAGGTACTCATGGATGGCGGCAGCGGATTGAATCTGATTTATGAGGAAACCCTTCAAAAAATGGAAATAGACTGGAACCGCATTGAGCGAAGCAGCACAACCTTTAGAGGAGTAATCCCCAGCCGGGAAGCGCGCTGCACAGGAACAATCACACTAGATGTGGTGTTCGGCATGCTGGATAATTACAGGTCCGAAGAGATCACGTTCCATGTGGCTCCGTTCAGCAGCGGTTATCACGCTCTGCTAGGACGGGAAGCGTTTACAATCTTCCAAGCAATACCCCATTACGGGTACATGAAGCTTAAGATGCCCGGGCCTAACAGGATCATCACTCTCGCTAGTGATCCATACATAGCACTCCACGCCGAAAACAAGACAGCCGCACTGGCCCTCGAGGCACTATCTGAAGCCCTAGCGGCTGAGGAACTGACTGCGCTGCGCTCTACGGTGAATAGGGACGATGTGGTACTCGACAAAAGATCCAAGTCCACCTCCTTTAAACCGGCGGACGAAATAGTCAAATTCCAAGTCCATCCAACGGACCCCAATAAAACAGCTTCCATCGGGGCACAGCTAAACCCTGATGTAGACGCCCCACTGCGAGAGTTCCTACGAGAGAACTGGGACATTTTCGCCTGGCACCCTTCAGACATGCCAGGAATCCCACGCAGTCTGGCCGAGCACAGCTTAAATATCCAAACAGGATTCAAACCTGTCAAACAGGCTCTTCGGTGTTTTTCCAAACCTAAGAGACATGCCATGGGAGAGGAGCTAGCAAAGCTATTGGAGGCCGGATTCATCAGAGATATAAAACATCCGGACTGGCTAGCAAACCTGGTGATGGTACCAAAAAAGGACAAATCCTGGCGCCTGTGTGTTGATTTTAAAGACCTTAACAAGGCTTGCCCAAAGGATCCCTTCCCCCTCCCCCGCATCGATCAAATTATCGACGCTACCGCAGGACACGATTCGTTGTGGTTCCTCGATGCATATTCCGGCTACCATCAAATCAAGATGGCAGAGCCAGACCAAGCCGCAAGGGCATTTATCACACCATACGGCCCATTCTGCTTCAACATGATGCCCTTCAGGCTCAAAAACGCCGGCGCAACATATCAGCGCATGATTCAGACATGTCTGGCAAACCAGATCGGCAAAACAGTGGAGGCATATGTAGATGATGTGGTAGTCAAAACAAGACACGTCGAATCTCTAGTAGACGACTTGAGGCTCACATTTGATAACCTCCGAACATACGACATCAAGCTCAACTCGGAAAAATGTGTTTTCGGATTCCAGCCGGAAAGCTCTTGGGATTCATTGTATCCGGTAGAGGAATTGAAGCAAATCCAGCCAAGATCCGAGCTCTGTCGCAACTGGATATCCCAAAGGACCTCAAACAAATACAAAAGTTAACCGGATGCGTGGCGGCTCTAAGCCGCTTTATCTCCCACTTGGGAGAAAAGGCCCTACCCCTTTACCGCCTCCTTCGGCGCACCGAACACTTCGAATGGATGGATGCAGCCACGGCCGGACTCCAAGAAATAAAAGCCATACTAGAAACAAACCCAGTCCTGGCCGCGCCAAACATTGGCGAACCAATGCTATTATACATTGCAGCAACACATCAGGTTGTAAGCGCAGTGCTCGTCGTCGAACGAGAAGCGGACGGACACAAATTCCCCCTTCAAAAGCCGGTCTATTATGTGTCCACTGTCCTCACTCCCTGCAAATCATGGTACCCGCATTATCAAAAGATTGCGTACGTGGTATTCATGGCATCCCGGAAGCCGCGACACTACTTTCAAGAGTGTTCAATAACAGTAGCCTCGGAAGTACCACTTAACAATATTATAAACAACCGTGACGCAATGGGCCGGATTGCAAAATGGGCCATTGAGCTCCTCCCGTTTGACATAACTTATAAGCCACGGCGAGCCATCAAGTTGCAAGTCTTGGCCGACTTTGTCGTAGAATGGACGGAGGCCGAACGCCCTAAAGAGTACGGCACATATTCAAATTGGATCATGCATTTCGACGGCTCCAAGATGTTGGCCGGACTGGGGGCTGGCGTCGTTCTGATGTCCCCCATAGGAGACACAGTTCAATACGTAATCCAGATTATGTACACGGACTCCAAGAATGCAGCCGAATATGAGGCCCTTTTACATGGTCTCCGGATGGCAGTATCCATAGGCATTCAACGCCTAGAGGTGGGCATTCAACGCCTAGAGGTGCGCGGGGACTCAAACCTCGCAATATCCCAAATAAATGGAGACTTGGATGCCAAGGATCCAAAAATGGCAGCTTACCGCAACGCCGTCCTAAAAATGTCAGCTCGGTTCGAGGGGCTTGAATTTCACCATATAGCCCGGGAAAATAATCAGGCGGCAGATGTCCTGGCACACATCGGCGCAAAACGCGATGTAGTCCCCCCAACATCTTTTTGGAAAGGCTGTTCAAGCCATCCGTAGTATGGGAAGGGGAGCCGAACAATAACAGCCCGGACCCAGCCGCACTGCCCGACACCGAACATTCTGACACAATCGGAGGCTCTGCCAATGAAATAACACCTTCAGCCCACGTAATAATGGCCGTCATCGCCCCGTGGACAGAACCATTCCTCGCCTACCTTACTAGGCAAGAACTCCCCGAGGACCAAAATGAGGCACGCTGCATAGTGCGGCGATCCAAAGCCTACAGAGTCCACAAGGGAGAGCTTTATAAGAAAAGCGCTACCGGAGTCCTTGAAAGGTGCATCTCTGAAGAGGAGGGGCGAAACCTCCTGGCTGAAATTCATGCCGGACTCGGCGGTCATCACGCTGCAGCTCGGTCCCTTGTAAGCAAGGCCTTCCGTACAGGCTTTTATTGGCCGACGACCCGGGCAGACGCTCAGGACTTAGTCCAACAATGCACCGGTTGCCAGCTTTTGCAAACCAAAGCCATATGCCACCCACCGCCCTCCAAACTATCCCCATTATTTGGCCCTTCGCGGTCTGGGGGCTTGACATGGTTGGACCCCTTAAAGGCGAAACCCACAAGCAAAAATACTTACTGGTCATGGTGATAAGTTCACCAAATGGATAGAAGCCAAGCCTGTTAAGACGGTCGAATCCGGACCGGTGATAGACTTTATATCTGGGGTTGTACACCATTACGGCATCCCCCACAGCATCATCACTGATAACGGCACGAACTTCACGAACGACGAGGTAAAACTCTGGTGCAAAAACATGGGCATCAAGCTCGATTATGCTTCCGTCTATCACCCACAAACTAGCGTCCAGGTCGAACGTGCAAACGGTCTTATCATGAGCGGCATCAAACCCAGATTAGTGCGGTCCCTCAAGGAATCTAACACACACTGGGTAGAGGAGCTCGACTCCGTACTCTAGGGGCTGCGGACCACGCCGAATCGCACCACCGGATACACACCATTCTTTATGGTGTACGGCGCAGAGGCAGTTTTGCCTTGCGACATAATTCATGACTCACCTCGAGTGCGCATGTATGAAGAAAGAGAAGCCGAGCTCGATCGGCAGGACAGCTTGGATGCATTGGAGGAGGAGCATGACGTGGCAAAAGCCCGTTCCGCATTCTATCAACAGCAGGCTCAAAGATACCAAAGCAGAGAAGTACGGGCCAAAAATTACAACGTTGGCGAATTAGTTCTACGACTACCGGACAAGAAAAAGGACAAACTCAAGCCCAAGTGGGAAGGTCCCTTCATAATTGACCAAGTCCTGACTGGTGGAGCGTACCGCCTGTGGGATGCATCGGATAACCGACTCCAGCTGAACCCATGGAACGCAGCCCGTCTCCGAAGATTCTACGCCTAGCGCCGGACTCTGTGTTCGTCTCCTTCCTCTGTCCATTTTTTATATATTTTCTGTCTTACATTTCTCTTCTTCTCTGTCTCTCTCTCTCTCTCTCTCTCTCTCACTTATAGCCTTTAAAGGCTCATAAAGTGACGCGCTATCCGCGCTCATTAAACCTGGGGGCTTCTTTAAACAGAAGCTTATTCATACGGGCTTCATGCCCAACACATGTGTCACACTTCCGCATGTACCTTTTATTCACCATTATATGCATCAATATGACTTAAGTTTTGGCCAAGCTGGGTTGCCTGGCTCCTGTGCTTACCCCTACGTTCCCGATTGTTCGGCTAGGTGGTAAAGGGAGCACCTTTGCGATTGTTACTGCCGGGTCAGCCGGACGTGTACCTCAGACTGGGTGAAGCCGAAAGCTAGCGTTCTTAAGGGAATATTCGGTCGGTGAACTAAAGATGATCTTTTTTTTATTTTTATCTATACGCCCCCAGATGTTTTTCCCGCGTTTCTTTTCGCAGCATAGACATGCACTTTAGGGCATGCCTCCCAGGGAAAGGAACCCCTAACGGAACTATTCTCCCTGGAAGATGTTTCTTACTAACCATGTAATATAACATAACTAGTCGGGCACTTGTCTGTTCACGCACTAATGACCCCTATGCCTGGTCTCCATGCATTCTCCGATTCCTATATAACCGCATGGGAATTCGGACACACTCCGGACCGTCAGGTCCCGAGGCTGAAGCGAAAAGGTCGGCCATGACAAATGATCTACAATCCGGCTAGAAGGCATTATAAATGTTAATTAAATTACATAGTCATTTTGACTGATTGTATTCCTCTTCAATACCATCTAACAGGCTGTCTAATTTACAGTCCTGCTGGGAATACTTTGCGGCCAACTCTACTTGGCCGTATACTAAGCTTACAGGGATCTCCTTCCCATCAGGCCCTACAGGACCGACCTCGGCCATGTGGTTGGGGTCAGCCTTTGTGTACCGCGTCTTCACCATGGCCCAGGCCTCCCTAGCACCTTGATGGCAGGCCGATATCGCCCACAATCGGAAGTGCCGCCGTGCTCCCTTTAGCTTCTCCGCAAGCTCTCCAAGACGTCCGGGCATGGAGATGGATGGCCACAGGGCCTGGGCGACGCCTTGCATCGCCTGCCGAACTCGATCGAGCAGTTGCGAGAGCTCGGGAAGAAGGTCACCCGTAGAACCGGGCATCTCCTCTGCAGGACGACCTGTTAGCACACCTACAGACATTTCTCTATTAGTCGACTTCCCCGCTGAACTTTCTTTCAAAGGTTCATTCAAGCACTTACTAAATATGCCGTGTCGAAGCCGCTGATTCTCCTTAACGGAGTCTGACAGCTGGGCACGAACATCTTTCAGCTCGACGCCCAGCTTGGTGTTGGCATCTTGGAGATCGTTCTTCTCCCGCCTCACCTTTGTCAGCACCTTCTCACCAGCCTTTAACTGGCGTAGGAGGTGTTGCCTTTCCGGATTCAATCCGGCGCCATCTGCAATTTCATTTGTCAGATTCGCACCCATGTCGTGCTTCGCAAAATACTTATCTTTCGAAGTGTATATTACAAGAGGGGGTATCCTTGGGCTCCCCTGCCGCGGCTAGTGCGGCCTCAAGTTGGGCTTTGCACTCTTCCAGCTGCTTGGACAGTAGGGAATTCTTTTCTGTAAGAACCTGCATAACAAATGATCCTTAAATCAGTTATTCTAACTGTTTCAAGTCTCGGGGGCTACTGGTATATATATAATTACCAAAATTTTCTTACCCGTATGTCTTTTACATATTGCTCCGTGGCTCTGGCTAGACCATTTTGAGCGGCACGGAGGTACGCATCTCCCGAATTGAAGGAATCTAACGCCACTTGGGAGAAACAAGCGTTGCGAAGGATTGTCCGGCGACGCCTGTGGTTCATGGCACTCTCCACCTCAGAGTTCGTGGCAGACAACCCGTCCACATCCTCCGTCGGAGGAGCGTCTGGCGCGCGCCTTGCGTTCGCCTCCGCCTCCGGACCAGGCTTTGGAGCCTGGCTGGTGGAGGCGTGATTGACAGCCTCTCCGGATATAGTCCGACGAGGTCTCTTTGTCCTGAAGAGAGAACGAGTGTCAATGTGCCTCGAAGGTATAACACCTGGGATAAGGGGGCGCGCCATACCTTTGCGCTGACGCCTCGGTCCGGACTGCACTTCTTTTCTACCCACGGGGCCCTGCGGCCCCTCGTTGGCTTGTCGCCGCAGGTTCGGCCTTCCGCCTCAAAAACCTCCCCTGCAAAGTTTGGTTGTAATCAGGAAACTGAAAACACGAGAGGGCGGACACCTATTCAGGGTACTGGGACTTCGATCTCAGTTACCTAGGAGGCCGGGATTAGCCCTAGGTAATCGCCCCTAATGGCCACCAAGGCGTTGTCCTTTCTCAATTGATGGAACACTCCATCAATCAGCTCCACAGATATGTCCGGATCCTCTTGAGAGGCCGGGTCGAGGGACCGTCCTGGGTCCTCGGGTTGTGGAGGAGGGCTGCTTATTTCCTTAACAGCCCGGCGCAGTTCCTGCGTTGAAGTCGTCAGACAGAATATTTAACAACGGGAATACAAAACAGATGGGCAAGTAAACGCGACCACTTACCCAGCTTGGGGGATTGTGCATAGAGAATCCACCCTGTGGGTTGACGCGGAGAAATTCCTCCTCTTCTCCCTTATACAAAGTGGACAAGATCTTTAGTAGAGCGGCAGCTAAATCCGGCCCCTTACGGCCGTGGCGGGTGGCATCGTCCTCCCCGTTGAAGTCCCACATGGGGTGGCTTCTGTACTGAAGCGGTTGCACCCCCCGCATGATGCATTCGGCCATAACCCCGATCATGGTTAGTCCGGAATGGGCTAACAATCTTATTCGGCCCATCAGGTAAATGATGTCCCTGTCACTTTCCCTTTGAGGGCTCCGTGGACGCCAGCTTAGGCGCTTCTTTAAGGGAGCACTGTCGAATTCAGGGAGGCCGATCCGGACAGGATCCAGCAGTGGGACGTCATTTATATAAAACCATTCCGAGGGCCAGTCTTCAGACGCCTTCTTTGGGGTTCCGGACAGATATCCGGTCCCGGCGATGCGGCACACTTCGGCTCCGCCCACTTGATACATTGACCCCTCCTTAGAGCGGGGCACAAGGCAGAATAACCTTTTCCATAGCCCGAAATGAGCCTCGATACCCAAAAACAGATCGCAGAGGGCTACAAAGCCCGCGATATGCAATACGGAGGCAGGCGTGAGATCGTGTAGCTGGAGGCCATAGAACTCCAGGAGCCCCCGGAGAAATGGATGGATTGGAAATCCAAGCCCCCTTATTAAATAAGGGACGAGGCACACCCGCTCTCCTTTGGAGGGATTAGGGGCATTGTCCGCTTGCTCTCCGCCATTA
The DNA here is from genome assembly GCF_003073215.2 of Triticum urartu. Taxonomy (NCBI): domain Eukaryota; kingdom Viridiplantae; phylum Streptophyta; class Magnoliopsida; order Poales; family Poaceae; genus Triticum; species Triticum urartu. The sequence continues at coordinate 191,604,791 of NC_053023.1, forward strand.
TAGATGGCAAGGCCGGCTCGAACAGGGACCATATAGGCCGGGGGAGAAATCCCTTGGTCTGGAGCGTCACTAGCTCGCTATGTGGGAAGGAGCATCTCTCCCAATATCCAGGCTGAGGTCTGGAAGGGCGAAAGGAGGAGTTGCGATGGCTGGCCATGGTGGAATGGAACTTTGTCGGATGCGCTCTGATGAACACTCGCGAAGGGGGGAAGATGTGGTTTGGATCTAAATCCTCGTCCCCTTAAATAGGGCAGCTCATTTACGCGGCTAGGGGTGTGAATGTAAAAACACTCAGACTTTTCATATTCGTTTGACACGTGGGAAGCGGCCATTATTGGGCGTAGAAGCCAAGGAGCGCAACATCTACAAGAAACCAGACTTTATTCAACGGGTACACGGAATTTGGGGAGAACCCGCCTTGCAATGCCGAAGACAATCTGCGCGCCGGACTCATCGTCATTGAAGCCTGGTTCGGGGGCTACTGAGGGAGTCTTGGATAAGGGGGTGTTCGGATAGCCGGACTATACCTTCAGCCGGACTCCTGGACTATGAAGATACAAGATTGAAGACTCCGTCCCATGACCGGAAGGGACTTTCCTTGGTGTGGAAGGCAAGCTTGGCGATATGGATATGTAGATCTCCTACCATTGTAACCGACTTTGTGTAACCCTAACCCTCTCCAGTGTCTATATAAACCGGAGGGTTTTAGTCCGTAGTACGACATACACAACAACAATCGTACCATAGGCTAGCTTCTAGGGTTTAGCCTCTCCGATCTCGTGGTAGATCTACTCTTGTACTACCCATATCATCAATATTAATCAAGCAGGACATAGGGTTTTACCTCCATCGAGAGGGCCCGAACCTGGGTAAAACTTCGGGTCCCTTGCCTCCTGTTACCATCCGGCCTAGACGCATAGTTCGGGACCCCCTACCCGAGATCCGCCGGTTTTGACACCGACAGTCCCTCTACCCGCCGTCCCCGCGGCGCACGCCCAGAGGTGGATGCAGGGGGCGAGTGCCGCCGAGGGCCGCCGGGGCGGCTGCTGAAGAGATGACGCAGCCCAGCGCTCCTGAGATGGCAGCCCCCGAGGCTTGGGTGAGCTGTCCTGAGGGGGCGGCCAGAGAGCTAGAGGCTCCAGAGGTCGCTGCCCTCGAAGCTCGGACAAGCAGTCTTGAGGTGGAGGCCGGGGAGCTACCACATTCCAACGCTCCGGTGGTCGCCACCTCAGAAGCCCCGCTGAATGCCCCAGACGCTAACGGTCGCGCCCAGGGCTTCGGCCAGCTTCACCTGGACCTCGAAGCACTTTGCAAGAGGAAAGGGGCTCCAAGCTGTAGTGGTGACGCTGCTACCTCTTGAGCATGCGTTGGTTTTCCCTTGAAGAGGAAAGGGTGATGCAGCAAAGTAGCATAAGTATTTCCCTCAGTTTTTGAGAACCAAGGTATCAATCCAGTAAGAGACTACACGCAAGTCCCTCGTACCTGCACACAAAAATGAGAACCTTGAAACCAACGCGATAAAGAGGTTGTCTATCCCTTCACGGCCACTTGCAAAAGTGAGATCTGATAAAGTTAATAAGATAAATATTTTTGATATTTTTGTTGTATAGATTGGAAAATAAAGATTGCAAAATAAAAGGCGGTAGAAATAGCAAGTAGATAGGAAAATAATATGATGGGAGATAGACCCAGGGGCCATAGGTTTCACTAGTGGCTTCTCTCAAGATAGCAAATTCTATGGTGGGTGAACAAATTACAGTCGAGCAATTGATAGAAAAGTGCATAGTTATGAGAATATCTAGGCATGATCATGTATATAGGCATCACGTTCGCGACAAGTAGACCGAAACGATTCTGCATCTACTACTATTACTCCACACATCGACCGCTATCCAGCATGCATCTAGAGTATTAAGTTCATAAGAACAGTGTAACGCATTAGGCAAGATGACATGATGTAGAGGGATAGAATCAAGCAATATGATATAAACCCCATCTTTTTATCCTCGATGGCAACAATACAATACGTGCCTTGCTGCCCCTGCTGCCACTGGGAAAGGACACCGCAAGATTGAACACAAAGGTAAGCACTTCTCCCGTTGCAAGAAAGATCAATCTAGTAGGCCAAACCAAACTGATAATTCGAAGCGACTTGCAAAGATATTAAATCATGCATAAAATAATTCAGAGAAGAATCAAATATTGTTCATAGATAACCTTGATCATAAACCCACAATTCATTGGATCTCGACAAACACAGCGCAAAAAGAATGACATCAAATAGATCTCCAAGAGAATCGAGGAGAACTTTGTATTGAGATCCAAAGGGAGAGAGAAGAAGCCATCTAGATAATAACTATGGACCCGAAGGTCTGTGGTAAACTACTCGCACATAATCGGAGAGGCTATGGTGTTGATTTAGAAGCCCTCCGTGACTGATTCCCCTTCGGCGGAGCGCCAGAAAAGGCCCCAAGATGTGATCTCACGGGTACAGAAGGTTGTGGCGGTGGAAATAGGGTTTCGTGGTGCTCTCGGATGTTTTCGAGGTATATGAGTATATTAGGCGAAAGAAATAGGTCGGTGGAGCCACGAGGGGCCCATGAGGGTGGGGGCGCGCCTACCCCCTGGGCGCGCACTCCTATCTCATGGCCGCCTCGTTACTTCCTTGACGTCCACTCCAAGTCTCCTGGATTGCATTTGTTCCAAAAATAACTCTCCCGAAGGTTTCATTCCATTTGGATTCCGTTTGGAATTCCTTTTCTGCAAAACACTGAAATAGGAAAAAACAACAATTTCCACTGGGCCTTTGGTTAGTAGGTTAGTCCCAAAAAATAATATAAAAGTGCATAACAAAGCCCATTAAACATCCAAAACAGATAATATAATAGCATGGAATAATCAAAAGTTATAGATACGTTGGAGACGTATCAAATGCCTACCGGTTGCTGAAGCAGAGGAAGTACATAGCCATAGACGAGTGAGTACCTTATCTTCGTGATTACTTGCGTGCTGCGTCCTTTCCTGACAATGGCTCTTCAGGGTCCCTTCGGCTGCAGCGGCGCGGCCTCCACCAGTCCTGAGCTCGCTCCTTGTCTCGAGACCCCCGCGTCTGACCACTGCGCGAGGCACTAGGCCTATCCAAGAGGCGGACGCGCCGATGGGGGGTCTTGATCCTGCTTTCATGGCATCCTTCCTTCACGATCTGCCCTAGGGTGCAGAAGGCGTGCCAAGGGCTCCTCCACTGGTCATCACTGGTAGCAGGGAAACACCAGCACTGGCTTCATCTTTGGGTAGCAAGGCCGTGCCGCCCAACACCTCTGCCAAGGCCCAAAAGGTGGCGGGGAAGGCACCGGCCTCCAGCCCCCTGGCAGGGGCAGGCGGGGCACCACAAGCTTCACCAACAACCCCGGGCGCGGAGGATGGGATTGGTCGTGCGCTGGAGCTCGCGCACGGGCGTGGTGCCATATGCCACGAGCTCTTCTGGGAGGCGATGGGTGCTCTGAGCCGGCTCGGAGAAGAGCTTGTTGATGTCAACGCTCGCCTTGAGACGGAGGACCTTCGCCTGGCACACGAGTGGCACCAGTTGAAGGCCGCCATCAACCTTGGGCATCTTCAGCATGAGCGCGCCAACGCAAAGGCCGCGGCGTCCCTTGCAACCTCACGAGAGGCCTGTGCCCGGGCCTTCCAGGAGGCCAGGGTGGCCGACCATCACCGTGAGGCTGCCGAGGAGCGCGAGTAGGAGTTCCATGCCTCGAACGCTGTCCTTGAGCAGTGGATTGAAGCGCGCAGGGCCGTCTTGGCCGCGTCATCGGGGGGGGGGCACCTTCCAAAGAGAAGGAGAGTCGAAAAAGCGAGGAGGCACTGGCGCTGGAGGCCTTGGAGCGCAGCCTGGAGGTTGAGCGGCTGGAGGTGAGGGAGTTCCCGGTGGCCACGACTGAGGACGTCGTCACCGCGCGGGAAGCCAAGATCCAGGAGGAGGTCGATCGGAGGGTGGCGAAGGCTCGCGTGGATCTTACCGATGAGTATCGCCTAAAGCTGGAGCTCCTGGAAGCCCATGTTAAGGGCAGGACCACCGCCTTTAAGGCAAAGCTGAATGAGGTGGAGCAGCATGAGAGGGCCTCCAAGGCAGCTCAGGCTTTGGCCCAGGCTGACTTGGCCTTCACACACGCCGACTCGCTCTCACTCCAGCAGCAAATCGATGGTTCCACGTCCCTCGCGAAGAAGAAGGTGGATGAGGCTGCCGTCGGCGGACGCTGCAGCGCGAGCATGCTTCTATGCTCCAGGCCCTCAGGGTGACGGCCAACCGAGCCTTGAGCACCATCTGTGAGGAGAGCGCCCATCACCCGCGTGAGGAAGATTATGCCGGCCACCTCCGCTTCTTCACCGAGGGCGTGACGCGCTGGAGGACCGGGCCGCGAGGGATCATGAGCTCGTTGAGGAGAGGAGCCGGGGCCTCCTTGGGTGCGCATTCTCATGCGTCTTCAGTCACCTCCAGAACCTCGACCCCCACTTCGATTTTGACGCCGCCATAGCCCCCGTGCTCGGGGTTATCCGGGTTAGCCTGGCGTACTAGGTGGATGATCATGTGGACACCCTGGTGACAGAGTTCGCCCCCGAGGACGACACGACGGTGATCGTGGCGGATGAAGATGGCGTGGATGACGATGATGAAGACGACATCAGTGGCAGCGTAGGTAGCGCGAACGAAGGCGACCAGGACGGTACTGGAGGTAGCGCATCCAGTTAGGACTATGTTCCTTTGCCTTGACCTGTACGCAAAAACTTGGACACGGCCCCACAGGGCATGAGAGCATTTTGGAGGGGGAGCCCCTGTAATGTATAAACCAATCTCCTGTCTATTTAAAGTAGGACTTGAAATGTGCTATCGCGAGCTTGTGAGCCCCCGAGCGGGGTTGTTGTTGAGACTTATCTTGATTTTAGTAGGCGTTGAGCAGGTCCTGAGGTCGCAGACATACCTTCCTTCTGAGGCGAGCTCTTCGGGGTTCGGGAGGTTTTAGGTCTCCCGAGGGGCCTGCTAGCTCGCCCAAGAGAGCCTTCCGAGGAACGAATGTCGGACCACAGAAGGGTATGCACGCGGTGATTGCATCCTTGGCCCGGGGGGCCTTGCCGTCGGCCGGGCCAACCCGAGCGTGCTTGGCATGCCATACCACGCCCATCCCCCACTTGCGAGGCGCTCATAGGGGGGTAGCAGGTGTGAGCCCGTCAGAAAAACATGCAAACAAAAAGCAAGAAACCGACACAACTCAAGAGAAAATTCCCCCCGTTTTTTGATAAACACGAAGAACTTCAAATCTCAGTCCAAAAGGCGGCGAATCGAGTTACAGAAGAAGGGATAAAAGCAAACAGCCGCGTCCGGCACCTAGCTAGTCTTCTTGTCTTCTCACCAACGTGGAGCTAAGTGCTTTCACTGAGTGTGAGCATAGTCATTGGGAGGCAGTGTCGACGGCCAGCGCGGAGCATGTTGCTTCCACTTGGACGTGGGCGGGAACCCCCGTGACGCCCGAGGGCGGCACTCAGGAGACTCCAGGGCGTGTACTGCCCCACCCATTATTACGTGAGAGTGTCACGAGCGGAGACCTTCACAGGCGTGAGCCTTGCTTCATGTCGCCTGACGAGGGCCCCGCCCTACGCCTCCCCTGACCATCGTTGGGGCGTCCAGAAACTAGGACGAGACCAAGGGGCAAGTGGACGCTGGTGGCGCCCTCAGCAACCACGGGCCCTCTGCCGGGGGGAGGGTTCTGTCGTGGAATTGGCACAGCAGATGTCCTAGCGGAAGGACCTAGTCGTGGAGCCATCACAACCAGGTTAGCTTAAAGGGGTTAAATGGGACAAAGGACACGGGAGGTTTCTACTAGTTCGGCCCCTTGCAATCATGGTAAAGGCCTACTCCAGTTGGGGTTGTATTGCTTGGGTTTCGATCACCAGGGAGCGAATACGCTTTACCTAGTTCTCGATCTCTTCTTTCTTGCCCTAAAACCATTGTTGGGTCGTCCCTTTATATACACAGGTAGATGCCCGACGGCTCACGAAGTCCCGGCCGGCTCATACATAACGTGTCCGGGTCGGTGACTAACTATGCTTGCCTTGCAATACAAGTTATACATACATGAAGGTTCATCCTCCTGGGCCTCAAGTTGCCTCTGAGTCTTGGGCCGTCCATAGGCTTATATGATCCGCCATCTTCATGGTAAGTCGCCAATGGTATAACTCGGCCCCTCCTGGGCGGTTTATACCCAGTAGTTATATCACCAACATTAAGCCCCAGGTTGATCTGAACTTGTTCACATCAATCTTCAATACCTAACTTATCAAAAATCTTGTATCACCTTGTTTAATAAACCTTACTTGTAACCCACCATGACGTCAGCTCACAGGATTTTCTTAAACCGCCATGATGTCAATCCGCATTAACTTTGCACGAGGTCCAGCACATCTTAATTGATCTTTATCTTAATGTACATCCCGAAAATCAAGGCGTCTATACAACCATATGATGACTTTGGCCCCCTTGATTCCTGTGTATGCCTTGTATCTCCCCACTTATAAATAGGGGAGGGGGTTCATTCCATTTCCCCCCTTGCCTCATCTCTTTCGTCTTCCTCTACATCTCCTCTGTCGCTTGAGCTCCGCCGTCGCGACCTCCGACCGCTGCACCACTCCGGCCACTGCATCGACCCGATCAGACCAGAGAACACCGACGTTCCACCGCAGTCCATCTGCAACTGTAAGTGCTTCTCTTCCTCAACTTTAGATCTACATTAGGGCTCGCCTTGTTTATTGGTGTTCTTCACCGTTCTTCGTGTTCTTAAAATTGAGCAACTTTCAATCTGAATATGTTCTGAACCTTTCGTGGTGGTAGTTTAGCATTCATTTTCATCATTAGAATAGTGTTTTTCCATAGAAGATCTCAACGAAGGACCCAAAATTTTCACTGCCGCCAACCTAGGTTTAGAATTTTATTGTTTTTCTGACCTGTAGTAGATCCGAAATTATTGCTCCATCTTGCAAAATCTGTTTGTCCAACACTTAGTCAAATTTGAAGTATCATAACTGCCATGGCAGCTTATATCATAAACCGTGATCATTTATATGCTTCATAATCTTCATGACCCAGCAAGATTCCTCCAGTTTAACCATGCTTGCTTATGATTTCTTTAAAACTCTGTCCGGGTTAACAGCAGAATCCTTAAACCGGAAGGTACCATTAGTCCCCTTTTAAGCCGCCAATGTGAATACCTTCGCTCCTCAAATGTCCATCTTCCGGCTTAATGTGATAGCATTTTACTTTTGAATCAACAGCCCAAGCATGATCTTAAACCGGTAATGTCTTCATCTTTGTCGGCGTCCTGGGAACGGGGGTCCCCAGACTTTCCTGCCTGCGGCCCGCTGCGTGGCTGAGCCAGCAGGCCGTACGGCCCATCTTCACCAACAAGGCTCCCAAGACCCTCGCGAGGGGCCAAGCCTTGCGAGGCGGACGACACAAGACCTCCTCTAGAGCGGTCTAGTCAGGCAGGCTCAGGAGGAGCGGAGATATCAAGGCGAGGCAAACATCACGAGGCTCTCATGACGTGAGCCATGAGGATCGACACCAGGCGGGCGCCAGGCCGGCGCCAGCGTGCGCAGCGTCCTTGTTTCCTCTTTGATGCTAAGGAAAATAGCGCAGGCGAGGAGTACCGAGGCATCAGGCAAAGGTTGCCATTTTGGTGCAACAAGACCAAGACCAGAAGGATGGCAAGACGGAGGTCATCGTGGAGCCCAAGACGACGTCACCACCAAAGCCTTTCGCAGGCGCAGACCACCTTTTGTCAGGATGGCTTGTACTAGCTGTCCCCCTTCAAATTAGCCCGCCGTTGTTGGCTCCCTTCCCGCTCAATATTTGGGAAGAGGACCAGCGCCTCTATAAGTAGGGCTATCCACCACCATAGAAAGGGAGAGGCGAGGACGAGAGGACGGCATCTTAGATCACTCTCTCACTTGCACAAGTTAGCCACGCACAAGAACACCTCAACCTCAGGAGGCTGTTCTTCCCCTTGTATTGTTCATCATCAGCCCAAGAGGCAATCCACCACCACCACACTGGAGTAGGGTGTTACACCACAACGGTGGCCCGAACCAGTATAAATCATGTGTCTTTCTGTGTTGCGAGTTCATTGAGTTCGTCCGCGAGATCTTAGCGTGCTAGGGCGTAGATCGGTAGGAGGGAAAGTCTTCGCGCACACCGTAGTGTTCGAACCTTAAGGGTTTGCCGGAACCCCACATCCGACATTTGGCGCACCAGGTAGGGGTGCGCCCAAGCTTTCCTTTTGTCAGTTCGTCGCTTCACCGCTCCATCGTCTCCATGGAGGATGCTCGCCGCGCTCGAGCTGAGCGTCGGGCTGCTCTCACCGCCCACGTTGCTCAGACAACTCCCATCGGTGGGCCACCACATCGTTCTCTGTCCCCCGCCACCAATGCTGTCACTGGCCCAGTGGGGAACGAGCAACAAGCGTCTTCGCTGCATCCTTCGGTGCGGCAGGACGGCCGCACCTCCACTCCATCGCTGGCCCCAGCCAGTTCTTCATCTCACACACACCGCGCTCCCATGGAGGGGCGGGCCACACTCCTCACCGCAAACGAGCTCCTGCTCTACCGCCCAATCGACGACCTCTACGAGGAGTGGCTCGACCGCGTCGCCGAGTTCGTCCGCGCCGCAGGGGGCTCCCCGGTGTCGTCCCTCTCTCGGCCTCACCCTCAGCCAGCCACGCGACGAGGCCTGAGGCGCGCCTCCACCACCCCAGCCCAAGGACGGCGCCTTGGCACCAAGGCGCGCGGCCCCGCGATGCAATCCGCCACGACCGGTGCCTGCACACAAAGAGAGAAGCTGCCAAGAAATCCCACGACCGCGAGAAGCTGCACCCGCGCTTCCCGCACCGCCTCGTCAAGACCGTGCGCCGCTTGCGGCGGCGCCGCGCGGACCTCAGCAAGACCAAGCTCCACCTCTGAAGCGGGCCCCAGTAACCAAGGCCGGCTGCCGCGCCTTCACCCCCGAGCTCCACAGCGTCGCCAGCCAGGCAAGTTCAAGCCGGATCTGCCTCCTCGCTACGACGACACCGCCGACCCCGCAGAGTTCCTGCAGCTCTACGAGCTGAGCATCGAAGTAGCCAATGGCAATGAGAAAGTCATGGCGTCCCATGTCTCTCAAGGATGGGGCCCACACCTGGCTCCTGAACTTGCAGCATGGCTTGATCTCCTCCTGGGACGAGATGCGCGGCCGCTTCATCTCCAACTTCCTTGCGACCGCCCGCCGGCTGCGACCGATCTACGCCGCATCAAGCAACAACCAGGGGAGACCCTCCAGAAGTACATCCAGCGCTTTAACAACACCCGCCTCAAGATCCCCAAGGTCACGGATGAGGCCATCATCTCCGCGTTCTCCGACGGCGTCCGTGATGTCAAGATGAAGGAAGAGCTCGCCATCCACGAGGAGCTCTGCACATCACAGGAGCTGTTCGACCTGGCGACCAGGTGTGCAAGAGCTGAGGAGGGGAGCCTTTCCCTCCTTGAGCTGCCAGCCGCAGGCACAGAGGAGAAGAAAGCCAAGGCCAAGCACGTGAAGCGCAAGGAAGCGGTAGTGCTAGTTGCGGAGCCTGACACCAAATGGGGCAGAGATCAGCTCGAGTCATCCAAGAACAGCCGACCGTTCTATGCCTTCCACAACCTAAACACCCACAACACCAGCGACTACCAAGAGCTCCGAGCCCTACACGAGGGACGCTATGATCGATGCCCCGAGCGCAGCGACCGGGGCTACGGCCGTGGAGGACGACGAGGGGGCGGGCGCTGGGATGACCGCGGCCCGCACCAGGAATGGCACGACAGGCCTCGTGAGGACCGCTGGCAGGACCATCCTCGCGAGGGGCCCTGGAGGGACCAGCCTCGTGAGGATCGCCCCCAAGGCAACACCGGTCTTCCCCCACTGCCACCGCCAAGAAGGAACGACGACCATCATCACGACGAGGGTGCTGGGGGCTTCCAGGAGCCGCGTGCAATTGCCTCCATCTTGGGCGGCGCCCAGGCCCCAGCCTCTCAGCATCTTCAAACGATTTGCTGGCGAGGTGAAAACGGCGCTCCCTAGGCTTGAGCCCGCGCGCCCGCTCAAGTGGTCCCAGTGCTCCATCACTTTTAACTCGGCAGATCAGCTCAAGTGCGCGGCCACCTCCGGCGTCCTCCCGATGTTGTGTTCCCCAGTCATCAGCAATGTGTAGGTTACCAAGACTCTCATCGACGGTGGTGAAGGACTCAACGTCCTGTCCATATACACTTTCGACAACCTCCAAGTGCAATATGAGCAGCTCCAACCTACCAAACCTTTCTCGGGAGTGACCGACGGCTCCACCACACCGATAGGGCAGGTCCGCCTGCCTGTCACCTTCGGCACACGCGACAACTACCGCACTGAGTTCATCGACTTCGACGTCGCGCACATCCGCCTGCCGTACAACGCCATCCTGGGGTATCTGGCCCTGGCGAAGTTCATGGCGCTCACCCACCACGGCTACAACGTCCTTAAGATGCATGGAAGTGGAGTGGTCATCACGGTCCCGTGTGAAAGAGAGGGATGTGGTGTGCTCCCTCGAGCGCGCCTTCCAAGCTGCAGCAATCGACGGCCCCGACAGTAGAAGTGAGGGTCCTCCGGAGGCCATCCCCAAGAAGAAGCAGTCGCGCCGCGCAGGATCTCAGGAGGATGGCATCGCGGCAGGAGCCTCCTCAGGATCAGCGTCCGTCCCAGGGGCGCCTCCCTCCATCACATAGGAAGGCGCGCCCGGCGTCCTCCTCGGGCAGGGCTCGGGGGCTCTCTTCTGGGGGGCTTCATACCTTGCCCACCTCACGAGGGAGGTGCTTGGGAACCACTTGGAAGCGTGCTACATGGTACGTTTTCCTCGGAAGAACATCGGGCAAGGGGTGCCCGCCACTCAGGAGTTCATCGTCAAGACCACACAGGAACTGCAAGACGCAAGAGCCATGCGCGGTGATAGGCGCTCGCAGGGCACGGTGCATCACCAAGGCGATGGTGCCGAGCTACGTGTCTACGTAGACATTCCAGGGCTCAACAGGGCCGCGTCTCAGGAGCGCTTCTGGCCTTCACGTGTGGGCCATTGCGGAGGCCCGCCACACAGCTACGTTCGCATGCCCCTCAGCTTGCCGAGCGCGGGGTCAACCTATCAGCGCGCCATGCGGTGTGACCTGGTGGCTCAAGAGGCCAGGTACCGCGTCGTCCTGGTGGGAATGGAGACGGTCTTCAGGGAGCCTCCTGAGCCCCCAGAGCCTCCCGAGGCTCAGGGCTCCGGTGGCGCATGAGGAGTCGTTTCTTCGATGCATGCCTTCAGCTGCACCAACTCTGCTTCGTCTACAGAACTAGGTGACATCTTCCAAGCTCGTTAAGCTGGGAGCGCCCCTTGGGCTACATCATTCCCAGGCCATGTGGGTCCGTCCCTACGGCATGTATCCCATTTGCTTATGTCTTTAGCTTACCTTGCTGGGGGCGCCCCTCGGGCTACATCATCCCAAGCCGCTCGGGCTGGACCCAGTGGCATGTATCTTCCTGCATTTACCCAAGCTGATTTGCCTTCCCTGCTTAACCTGCCTACGGTCATCATCTACCCGATCATCGCCTCCCACGGGGCCTCCTCACAGGCACGGCGCTGGTGCATGGGTCCGTCCCTGCCATGTCGACAAACCTGAGCGGTCGAGCTCTGGCTCGCGGCACGCCCTACGCATGTCACCTCACCAGGCCCTCAGTGCCTTCATTTCATCTGGACCAACCAGCGGTAGGCTGACGGCTGTAATGGCAAACCCTGTTCTTCTTGTGCATGTTCACAGGGACCCCGCAGGACGGATAGCAGGCGGCACCGCGAGTCTCCTTTTCTCTCGTGCAATTCACTTGCGCGTTAAAAGGGGGGCTCCTGAGCATCGCGACTCAGGAGCTCTTACTGGCTCTCCAGCCCTCACCCCTGGCCTTGACCATGGCATCGTGACCTAGAATACCAGCGGTGGCTGAGCTCGCTCGAGGGCCGGGACCTGAGGACGCAGAGCACCAAGAGAGCATGGGAGGGGGGAAACTTCTATGGGCCAGCCTGGCTATGTCGCACAAGTTGGTGCGCATCCCCAGTGCAATATCAGGAATCGTTATGAAGTTCGCAAGATAAGTCTCGCCCTCGGATCGGCTAAATGTCTGGGCCTCATGGACACTCACGCCTTACCGCAATCCCATTGCAGCCACATCAACTCCCTTTCTTCCCTAACCATGGCCGCTTGAGCGCTAAGGGGGACCTCCTGAGCATCGCGCCTCAGGGGCTTTTACTGGACCTCGGGCCGCACACCTCTTGGCCTTGACCACGACACGCGACCTGGCATACCAGCAACGGCTGTAGCCTGCCTGGGGGCCGGGACCTGTCGGCGTAGAGCAACAAGCTTTCGCGAGGAAAAAAGGGGGAATCGAGCCTTAACGGGACGCGCGTTCATCAAATCTTCATAACAGGGAAGAAAAGCACAAAAGGCATTACAGACCCTTACATGCCCCCACGGGGCGCTTCATGGTTGTTTGCAGGAAACAAAAGCTAAAACTGAGGAGGATCCTATCTACACCCCCCCCCCCCGTGGCAGACACCATCATCAACAGTGGGCCACGGGAGGCCGGCGCCAACCCCATCCAGATCAGCGGTGGCGGTGTCCAGACGCGGTAGCACTGCTCCGAGCACGGCGAGAGCTCGGGGGCACGTAGCTATCGTCGCTCGTCTCCGGAGTCTCGTAGAGCTCAGAGAGCTGCTAGACTCCCAAGGGCTGTTGCTGCTAGAGTGGTCGCGAGCGGAGCGCGCATCAGCCTCGCGCTCCTCTCCGTAGCAGCACTCCAGGCGGTGGCCCTTGGTGTCGAAGACCTTGAAGAAGAGCATGGAGACGCCATCGTACTCAAGATGGATCGTGAGGGCACCCCTCGCGCGGCAGACCCACACGATCTCGCCCCAGCCGCGGGTCATGAAGATCTTGCCGGAGGGGACAGCTTCGATCTCCGCTCCAGTCGCAGGAGCGCCGCAGTCGGCGTGCTGCAACCAGAGCTCGAGAGGCCCCCTTGGCGGCATCACGTCGGAGAAGAACCGCGGGAAGCAGATCCAACAGCTTGGCGGCATCGGCGCCCACAGCACTAGCTCACGTGAGGATTCCACGGCTTGGATTTCGGGGGCGACGGCGCGCGTCGCTGTGGCGCGGCGCCGGTGGCGCTGCTCATCGCCCTGCCTTCCCGAGCCCTCGGCTTGGGCGTACAGGGGTAGCGGGTACCCAGGAGGAGGCCGCTCGCACCAAGGCCTCGCCACCACCTGCATCGCCGCTTCTTCACGGCGGTGGATCGACCTCTTCTTCGGCGGGAGTTGCTCCGAGACATCCCGGGGGGCTTTCCCCTTTTCTTCAGCGAAGAACCTTCTGATGAGCGCCATTGGTGGCACAGCAAGCAACGAAGCAAGGAAGAAGAAGCTAGGAGTGGAGTGAGGAAGAAGAAGCAGCAAGCAAGGAAGAGATGGGCGATGGGGGCTCCGCCCCCTCCCCATTTATAGCAAAAGAAGGCCAACCGACACCTCCCACGACCGCAGGTAATGATGGTTTGCCTTGCATGTCGTAGGAACTTGTCAGGTCGTGCAGTCACCGAGGCAGCATGGGGAAGCGGAGACGCCCACGACCAATCAACCGCCACGCGTCAACTAAGGCCGCATGCTTTGGGGGGCCGCGGTGCTCCGTGCTTGGCCCTTGGCTTTGCCGCGAAGCCAATCCCAAGCGCACCTTGGGCCCGGGGGCTACTATCGGCATCCTGGGAACGGGGGTCTCCAGACTTGCCTGCCTGCGGCCCGCTGCGTGGCTGAGCCAGCAGGTCGTACGGCCCATCTTCACCAACAAGGCACCCAAGACCCTCGCGAGGGGCCAAGCCTCGCGAGGCGGATGACACGAGACCTCCTATGGAGCGGCCTAGTCAAGCAGGCTCACGAGGAGCGGAGATATCAAGGCGAGGCGAACCTCACGAGTCTCTCGTGACATGAGCCATGACGATCGACACCAGGCGGGCGCCAGGCCGGGGCCAGCGCGCGCAGAGTCCTTGTTTCCTTTTTGATGCTAAGGAAACTAGCGCAGGCGAGGAGTACCGAGGCATCAGGCAAAGGTTGCCATTTTTGTGCAACAAGACCAAGACCAGAAGGACGGCAAGACGAAGGTCATCGTGGAGCCCAAGACGGCGTCACCACCACAGCCTTTTGCAGACGCAGACCACCTTTTGTCAGGATGTCTTGTACTAGCTGTCCCCCTTCATATTAGCCCGCCGTTGATGGCTCCCTTCCCGCTCAATATTCGGGAAGAGGATCAGGGCCTCTATAAGTAGGGCTAGCCACCACCATAGAAAGGGAGAGGCGAGGACGAGAGGACGGCATCTTAGATCACTCTCTCACCCGCACAAGTTAGCCATGCAGAAGAACACCTCAACCTCAGGAGGATGTTCTTCCCCTTGTATTGTTCATCATCAGCCCAAGAGGCAATCCACCACCACCACACTATAGTAGGGTGTTACACCACAACGGTGGCCCGAACCAGTATAAATCCTGTGTCTTTCTGTGTTGCGAGTTCGTTGAGTTCGTCCGCGAGATCTTAGCGTGCTAGGGCGTAGATCGGTAGGCGGGAAAGACTTCGCGCGCACCCAGTGTTCGAACCTTAAGGGTTTGCCAGAACCCCACATCCGACAGTCTTGTAGAACTTTTTCTCAAGATGGTCAAGACTAACACCGCCTGCAACTAGGCAGTTTCCTGGGTCACCGAGGAAGACTTGACAGAATATGACCAAACTGGCATCTTAGGCAAAAAAGAAGTCATCCATTGGAGGGTTCCGGGTAATGAAACTCGCCCTAAGCCTAAAGATGGTGAAGTAGTGGTTTTTATGGATCACATGGACCAGAGCTTCAGCCCTCCTGGCTCAAAATTCTTCCGAGATGTGTTGCACTTCTTCAAGCTACATCCACAAGATATCGCTCCAAACTTTGTCTCAAACATATGCAACTTCCAAATTTTTAGTGAGGTGTACCTTCAACAAGAGCCCACCATAGAATTATTCAGGGAATTATAATACTTGAACCGGCAGAACGAATTCATGGATGGCCCTATCCTGGAGCTAGGCGGTTTATCTATATAGCGCCGGAAAGAAGCCACCTTCCCAGTCACCCCAAAGACTGGAACCAGACTTGGTTTTATTGCCAAGATACTTCACCAGAAGGCGAAAATCCCCTGTCGGGTTACCGTGCCAGCCGGCTTAGTAACAGACATCATCTTCCCGACCGTATCAACATAGTAGAACAGAAAAAATATGTGCCGGTTTTTGCGAAGATCAGGGCTCTGATGGCCAACGGTTTGACCAGGATTGATCTAGTCCGCTGCTGGGTCGCCTGGAGAGTCTTGCCTCTAAGTATCCGGCCTGGTTTAATGTGTGAATATACTGGCGAGCTAACAGATCCTCAGCACCACTGTCAAACCGAATGACCGAGGAAGACATCAATAACATGACTAAGACTTTGTTAAATGAAAGATTAAAAGATTGTAGTAAAGTTGGATTGGCCCCGTTCTGCATTATGAATAAGCCGCCAGCCGTAAGTTTCGAATCCAGCTCATACTTGACTCATATCTTCATTTGTACTGCCTGTTCATACTTATTCAACGTTTACATGCCGATTCACCCTTCTGGACCAATATGCTGCAGGATAAGCCAAAGAAGACCCGGACTAAGAGCAAGGCTATCAAAAATCTTGCTAAAAAGAAAACCAACGCCGCTGATTTTTTCAACATGGATGAGAACGGTGATGATGATGATGAGTCGGAGGTAGAACTTGATTCCCTTAGCTCATTTTTTGTACATCTTTTTGACAATGACCATTATCAGGATGATGCGGAAGCCAGCCGTGCAGATGATGACGAGGTAATTATCCTTTCCTCTGACTCAGAACCTCTGTCACCATAGAAAACTCGACAAGCAAGACAGAAAGTAAGATTTTCTCACCCTTTAACTTACTTGGATCCCAACTTTATTTTGAAGAAGTAGCAACATGAAGCTCGCCGTACAACCCGGAACAACGGTGGCAAAGTTTTATCCTCCGGCTTGCCGAACACTCCAGCACCTCACAAACGTCGACCAGAGGTTTCAAATATTCCTGATTCATCTTTCCCATGGTGGGCCTTTTTCGACAACCTCATAATCCATCCGATTCAAACTATCAGGGAACATCTCACTCCTCCTCCGACGACTCAAATGGAACTCACATTCCAGCCTTCAAAACCGTGCATGGGTAAAGGTGTACTTCATGGGTGTATTTCATCACTTGAAATTTCATACCTAACTGACATATTGACATCTGTGTATTTCTTATTCTCAGTGGCCAGGCCAAACCCAACAAAAAGGCGAAACTGAACAAGCCGGCTGATGACTGAAATCCTTCTGAGGTGGAAAAACAATAACTAGAAACCTCTCATCCAATTGCTGAAGCCACCTTTGATGACCTGCCACCAGAAGAACACGACGTCACCATGGATCAAATAGATGTTGAGTCGGTCATCTCTAAACTGCCAAGCCCCATCAAGCCTAATGAAGATAAGGCTGATGATGTCACCATCACCGGGCTTGGTTACACCGTGCCGGGTAACCCCACTACCTTATCCAAGCACAACGCCAAAGAGGAAATTTCTGCTGCTGATAAAGGCGAACGGAAAGTAGACTTAGAAGACTACTCTCAGTTCAGTGCTCAAGAAATCCATTCTGGTTTTTTGAACCATCTATACACCAGCCGTGATTTTGAAGCCGGCTTAGTCAATTTAATGAAGGAATGCTATGAGGTAATCCAATCACCATTCTCTTCATAATTATATCTCTATCAACCGCCAAGTCTATAGGATATGATAGGATTGAATATGCTGTAGATTTTCCAATTTTCATAAAGAACTGAACATCATCATTAGTAGCCCCCAAGGGCCGGCTTAAATCATCCAGTTAAGCCGGGACTTTAAGTATCAGTAATGAACTTCACATCTGTAGCCCCCAAGGGTCGATTTAACTAGCATAGTTAAACCAGGACTTACCAACATCGATAAATCAACACTTCAATATGTAACCTTCGTAAACCGGATCATATCATTGTACCCGAGTCATCGGATAAATTTTTCTTTTGAAAAGAGCAATAGGCATTAGCCCCCAAGTGCCAAGGAAAATACTTGTATTATGCTTGGGACTTCAAAAAATTCTTAAGAGCAATTGGCATTAGCCCCCAAGTGCCAAGGAAAATACTTGTATTATGCTTGGGACATCAAAAATAATCATGATCATAATACTTTCCATGTTTGCTTGTGTGACAGGCTAAACTGATTGAGAAGGATTCACAGCTTAATGATCTGAAGGCCAACATTAAAACTCAGCAATCTAAGACATCCAAGGCCAAGTCAGAACTGAAGACTGCTTTAGAAAATATTGAGCAGCTTAGGCAAAAATTCAACACTGATAAGAACGGCTGGAGACTGAAAAGGCGGCTCTATTGAAGAGAGCAGAGGATGTTGAAGCCGCACTTAAGCCGGTGACTGCCGAGTTGTCCGGTTTAAGGCAGCAAATCAATAACATGTCGTCAGCCATCTTCGGTAAGTATGAAACATGACTCCTTTGCATCTCAATAAACATATTATAAACATATGCCGGCTTATCAAGAAGTTTACTGATACAGGTTCTTGGAGCACCAAGTTGGGCTCAGATATGCGCATCCGGCTTAAAGTTGTCTACACTCTTGTAGAATAGTTATATACTGGCACCCAACGTACCATTGCTACTGCTATGCACAAGAAATATCCACCCACTCTCATCAAAGATACATTGGAGAGGTTATCAGTGCTGCCCCAAAGGATTGATGATTTAAAATGAGCATCTTCTAGAGCCCGCGCGTTGACTGCTTTAAGCCGGGCTAAGGCGTGACAAGCAGATCTCGATCCAGAAGATTTGGCCAATGGCTGCCCAAGTGTCAAAGAGGACGGATCTGCCTTTAGTGCTGATGACTTTGCATAAATAGCAAGAGCAATGCGTCCATTAGCAAGTAAGTTGGCTAAAGAAACCAATCTAACCACATATCAAGCAGCTTATGACGCTGAGAATAAGAAAGTGAAGGCGCTGGTTCATCAGGAGACAGATCTCATCCCGCCGATTTGTAAGCACACCTTCGCTCCTGACATTGATCCATCCAACCTTATTGACTACCCCAAGTAATGTTTCAACTAGGTAGTCATAGCTATACTGAATGAGCAGGAAGCCCCCAAGTATTTTGTAATCATGGCGTACAAGCCAGATCAAGAGGGTAGTCATAGCTATGCTCAATGAGCAGGAAGCCCCCAAGTGACCGTATGAAATGACAATAAAGACTCATTATTCTCAAAAATGAAATGACAGAGGCCCTGACTTAGCAGGGATGCCAGCTTTATTATATTCATCATAATATATACATTGTGAAAATATGTACATCACAAGAGCTAGTGGCTCAGGTGTAATAAGGCCGAAGATGAGCAATATTCCATGGCCGGCGGGTCTCCTCCGACGTGTGTGAGTCCTTTTGGTCTCGAACATCGATAAGGTAGTATGACCCATTATTCGGATTTTTTCTGACCACAAAGGGTCCTTCCCAAGGAGGAGATAGTTTGTGCATAGCAGTTTGATCCTGGATAAGCCGGAGCACTAAATCGCCTTCTTGAAAGGTCCTGGTTTTAACCCGACGGCTATGATAACGGCGCAGATCTTGTTGGTAAATCGCCGAACGAGCCGCCGCAAGGTCACGCTCCTCACCCAACAGGTCAATAGCATCCCGACGTGCTTTTTCATTATCAGCTTCAACATAAGCCGCCACACGAGGCGAATCATGACAGATGTCACTAGGGAGAACCACCTCTGCTCCGTAAACCATGAAGAAAGACGTGTAACCCATAGATCTGTTGGGGTTGGTATTGATGCTCCATAACACTGGGGGTAACTCCTCCACCCAACAACCTGGTGTCCTCTACAAAGGGACCATAAATCGGGGCTTGATGCCTCTCAAAATTTCTTGATTGGATCGCTCAACTTGACCATTGGACTGGGGGTGAGCCACTGATGACTCATCAAGTCGAATATGTTCTGGTTGACAAAACTCTTTCATAGCACCCTTGGAAAGATGGGTGCCATTATCTGTTATAATGCCGTGGGGAAAACCGAAACTGAAGATCACCTTTTTGATGAATTGAACCGCTGTGGCCGCATCACACTTACTAACCGGCTCTGCTATTTGTCAACCACCACCAAAAGGTGGGTCGTTTTATCCTTGGACCTTTTGAAAGTCCCAACCATATCAAGCCCCCATACTGCAAATGGCCAAGCAATTGGAATCATCCTCAACTCTTGAGCCGGCACATGAGCTCGTCTTGAGAATTTCTGACAACCATCACATTTACTGACCAAATCCTCTGCATCATCATGAGCTGTCAGCCAATAAAATCCATGACGAAAAGCCTTGGCTACGAGAGACTTAGAGCTGGCATGATGACCACAATCTCCTTTGTGAATCTCTCATAGGATCTCACGACCTTCTTCAGGAGAGACACAATGTTGAAACGCCCCCATAACACTGTGATGATGCAACTCTCCATTGACAATAGTCATTGACTTAGACCACCGGGTTATCTTCCTAGCTGAAGTTTCATCTTCAGATAACTCACCCCGGGTCATATACGCCAAATATGGAACTGTCCAATAAGGAATAGCATGAATAGTCGCCACTAGCTGAGCCTCCGGGTCAGGAATAGCAAGATCTTCCTGTGTAGGCAGTTTAACTGAAGGATTATGCAGAATATCAAGGAAAATATTGGGTGGCACCAGCTTACGCTGGGATCCCAACTGGCTTAAAGCATCAGCCGCCTCATTTTTCCTCCGATCAACATGCTCGACTTGATAGCCCTTGAAGTGACCAGCAATATCATCCACCTCCCAGCGATAAGCCGCCATGAGTGGGTCCTTAGAATCCCAAGTGCCTGAAACTTGTTGGGCCACTAAGTCTGAGTCACCAAAACACCTCACCTGACTTAAGTTCATCTCCTTAGCCATCCAAAGACCATGGAGCAAGGCCTCATACTCAGCTGCATTGTTAGTACAAGCGAACATCAATCTTAAAACATAACAAAATTTATTACCTTGTAGGGAGGTCAAGA
Source organism: Triticum urartu (assembly GCF_003073215.2). Classification (NCBI taxonomy): domain Eukaryota; kingdom Viridiplantae; phylum Streptophyta; class Magnoliopsida; order Poales; family Poaceae; genus Triticum; species Triticum urartu. The sequence continues at coordinate 191,625,067 of NC_053023.1, forward strand.
TAACTCCAGCCCCCGAGCCTTCCAACTGCTTGGATCCATCAAAGTGAATAGTCCAATATGTGCTATCCGGCTTCTCCTCAGGCATCTGCAGCTCTGTCCAATCATTGATGAAATCCACAAGTGCTTGAGACTTAATGGTTGTGCGAGGCATATACTTCAAACCATGGGGTCCAAGTTCAATAGCCCACTTGGCTACCCGACCTGTGCTTCTCTGTTTTGAAAAATATCCCCTAGAGGAGCAGAACTAACCACAGTGATGGGATGACCCATAAAATATTGCTTGAGCTTTCGACTAGCCATGAACACCCCATACACGAGCTTCTACCAATGTGGATACCTCTGCTTGGACTCAATGAGCACCTCACTGATGTAATAAACTAGCCGCCGAACCAGATATTCCTTGCCCGACTCCTTCCTTTCCACAACAATTTCCATGCTGTCAGCTCGGCTATTGGAAGCAACATATAACAACAATGGGAGCAGCAAGAACCGGCGGCTCAGCTAACTGTTTCTTCAAGGCCTCAAACGCCTGATCAGCAGCATCACTCCAGACAAAGTGATCTGTCTTTTTCATCATCTGGTATAGAGGAATAGCTTTTTCACCCAACCGGCTTATGAACCAGCTTAAGGCCGAAATACGACCTGCCAGAGGCTGAACATCATTGATATACACGCTAGTTTAGCCAAGGAAGTGATAGCCTTTTTGTTCTCCGGGTTAGCTTCAATACCCCATTCAGAAACCAGAAAGCCTAAGAGCTTGCCAGCTGGTATGCCAAAAACACACTTGGCCGGGTTAAGCATCATCTTGTAGATCCGGATATTGTCAAAGGTCTCTTTCAAATCACCTATCAAGGTTTCCTTCTTCCTAGATTTCACCACAATATCACCTACATAAGCATGAACATTGCACCCAATCTGATCGTGAAGGCAACTTTGTACACACAGCTGGTAAGTCGCCTAGGCACTCTTGAGCCCAAAAGGCATAGACACATGACGGAAGGTCCAAAAGGAGTGATGAAGGTTGTCTTCTCCTGGTCCTTAACTACCATCTTGATCTGATGATAACCAGAATAAGCATCCAAGAAGCTCAAACGCTCACAACTAGCCGTAGCATCAATGATCTGATCAATACGGGGAAGAGCAAAAGGATCAGCCAAACAGGCTTTGTTTAGGTCTGTGTAACCCACACACATACGCCAACTACCATTTTTCTTAAGTACCAGCACTGGGTTAGCCAACCACTCAGGATGAAAAACTTCAACAATAAACCCAACCGCCAAGAGCCGGGCCACTTCTTCACCAATAGCCTTGCGCCTCTCTTCATTGAAACAACGAAAGAATTGCTTGACCGGTTTAAACTTGGGATCAATATTAAGAGTGTGCTCAGCGAGTTCCCTCGGTACACCTGGCATGTCTGAAGGTTTCCATGCAAAGATGTCCCGGTTCTCACGGATGAACTCGATGAGCACACTTTCCTATTTCTGATCCAGATTAGCACTGATACTAAACTACTTGGATGAATCGCCAGGAACAAAGTCAACTAGTTTAGTTTCGTCTGCCAATTTATATTTCAACAAAGGGTCATGATCTATCGTTGACTTCTTTAAAGATGTCATATCTGCCGGATCAACATTATCTTTGTAAAACTTCAATTCTTCTGTTGCACAGACAGATTCAACATAAGCAACTTCGTCTTCTTCACACTCCAAAGTTATCTTTCGGCTTCCATCCACTGTGATAGTACCCTTGTGACCCGGCATCTTAAGCTGTAAATACACATAACAAGGCCTTGCCATGAACTTAACATAAGTCGGCTGCCCAAATAGAGCATGAAAAGGGCTCTTGATTTTAACCACCTCAAAGGTCAACCTTTCCGATCTGGAATCATGATCATCACCAAAATCCACTTCTAAGGATATCTTGCCCACTGGATAAACCAGCCTATCAGGCACCACGCCATGAAAAACAGTATTCAACGGCTTAAGATCTCTGTCAGTCAAGCTCATGCGACGAAAGGTTTCATAATAAAGAATGTTGATGCTGCTGCCCCCATCCACGAGTAGTTTAGTAAACCTGTACCCTCCAACCTGAGGCGCCACCACCAAAGCCAAGTAACCCAGGTTATCAACCCAGGGCGGGTGATCCTCACGATTCCAGAGAATAGGGTGTTCATACCATCACAAGTAACGGGGAATCGCTGGCTCAACTGCGTTCACTGCCCTTTTATGTAGCTTCTGATCCCGCTTGCATAAACTTGTGGTGAAAATGTGGTATTGTCCACTATTCAACTACTTTGGGTTACTCTGATAACCAGACTGCTGCTAATGATTCCCTTGAACAGACTGTTGATTAAAACCACCTTGATTGCCTTGACCCTGAAAGCCAGAATTTGAGCCGCCGCCACCCAAACCAGGACCGTGAGAGCTGGATCCTGAGCTGCCGTTCATTCCATGATTGTTATGGAAAAAAATTGAATTTATGTACTCCTTCATGATGAAGTAATCCTTCCAGAGGTGAGTGGCCGGCTTTTCATGCGTACCATGCTTTGGGCAGGCTGATTCATCATCGCCTCAAGATTAAATTTTGGCCCTCCAAACCGAGGGGGCGACTTTCCCCTACGGCGCTGATTATTATTCTACGTGTTGGTGTTAGCAACAAAATCCAAGCTACCATCAGCCTTGCGCTTACCATTGCTACCTTGAATTGTCGGGTTGTGCTGCTACCCTCTTGTATTGCTGCTCTTCTTTCGCTTACCCGGCTTCTCATAATCAGACTCGGGGTCCTTGGTACCATCGGAGTTGGCATACTTGACGAGAGCCGCCATCAGCTCCCCCATGTCATTGTAGTGGCGCTTAAGTCACCCCTGTTTCTGCTCCAAAGGGAGAAAACGGTAGTTTTTCTCCAGCATCAGGACTGCTGAACCGGCGTTAATACTGTCCGATGAGTGTATAACAGCTGAGATCCGGCATACCCAATGGATTGTTGACTCGCCCTCCCCTTGAACACAAGAGTCCAAATCTAAAATCGACAGAAGTTGCTTGCACGTGTCTTTAAAATTTTGGATAAAATGAGCCTTCAACTCCGCCCATGATCTGATGGAGTTAGTAGGGAGCCCCTTCAACCAAGTACGAGCCGGCCCATCCAACATCATGGTGAAATACTTAGCACACACAGCATCACTAACATCCAACATCTCCATGGCCATCTCATAACTCTCAATCCAAGCCTCCGGAGGCTGATATGCCGTGTAATTAGGCACCTTGCAAGGACCATTGAAATCCTTAGAAAAACGCTCGTTATGCAGTGCCAACACTAAACATGGCACACCCAAGGTTCTAGAGGCCACGCCTGCCTCCACTGAAGCTGACGGGTAAACCGGAGAATGTTGATGATCCTCTTGCTGAGCCGCCAGCTTGGCTTCCCGACACGCTCTGCCCTGATCCACCAAAGTCTGAGCATCGGCACCACCACACGCCGGGTCATGCCCATGAGGCAGGTTACAACGTTGTACACTACTTGAAACTGTCGGTGAGTCAATGTGTCTGCTATAACTCCATCTTAGACGAGGAGTTGAGTGAATCCGCTCGCGGCTGTAAGAATAAGCCGCCTGTTGAGCCACCGCTGTCTGAAGCAGCTCTCTGGCCCTTCGCGTCTCTATCACCGTCGGAGACTCGCCTGATGAAGCTATGTACCTAGGGTAGGGTCATAGGCCTGTCCTAGACACCCTCCCCTAGGACATCATCTTAAAGCCAGAAGCATTCAAGGGATATAACCATCCACTCGACTACAAGTCGTTCCACTCGAAAGATTCAAGGTCACTCAACCGTAACAATTATCACTCGACAGACAGAAGACCTAAAGTCACTCTGCACGACAATGGTCGGACGTTTACTTCCTAGACTTAATAGGTCTTTATGTCACTTAATTACTAGCGTTACCAGTAACGCCCCCTCTTAATGTACCTTAAACCCCTTGTAACGTAGGCTGGCTGGGGTCCTGGCGCACTCTATATAAGCCACCCCCCTCCACTGGCACAAGGGTTCGCACCCCTGGTAATCCCACACATACATAATCCAATCGACCGCCTCCGGGCATTGAGGCATAGGGCTGTTACTCCCTCTGCAAAGGGCCTGAACTCGTAAAGCTCATGTGTACAACTTCTCCATAGCTAGGATCTTGCCTCCTCATACCTACCCCCATTCTACTGTCAGTCTTAGATCCACGACATTTGGCGCCCACCTTGGGGCAGGTGTCTTTGCGACTTTCTGGTGGAGTTGCAATTTTTTCCGATTCTCATCATCATGGTATCCGCCAGCGGACTGGTTGAGGGCCGCGAGATCTGTCTCGGCGCACTCGTGTTCATCCCCGACGATTCCGCCTGGCTCCTAGAAGCTCCACTCGACGATGATGCGCTCCCCGTATGCGGGGCAACGCACTTTCACGCGTGTGTCTGCGACGTCCTTCTTTGACAACCATCGACTTAGTATCGGTCGGTTCCTATGGTGTCCTCATCCCCCGCGACTCGCCGACACAAGCGTTATGGCCGGTCATGGCTTCAGCGGTGGGTGAGGCACACGGTGGCCCACCAGTCGGCCACCTCACACGTCGCGGCAATCGAGCCCGACGGAACTCTCTACAGCCTGTTCGACTGGCTCCGTTGAGACCGCATCCGAATGCGATAGCAGCGATCCCGCGGCAGAAGTCTTGATGGCCGACAGACCACCCAGCCTCTTGGCTTCCCCCGCAACGACGATGGTGATGGTGGTGGCGATCCGTCGTGCATCCATGAGGAGTACTGCCCCGAGCCCCTTTCCTCGCAACGGAGGGAAGAGCTTCGTCGCCGTAACATGGATGCACTTCACACTCCTATCGTCGGAGAAATCCCCGAGGCCCGAGCCTTTGAGGAAGCGCGCCTGGCCAACTTGGCTGAGCGCACTCGACTGGAGAACCTGCAGCATGCACTCAACGAGCATGCTCGGCAACAGATCCCTGAATCCAGTCGACGACAGCTTTTTCCACCTCAAACTCAGGTATACCGCACTCCGATCCAAAATCTCACAGCCGCAGCCCGAATAGCAGAGTCAATCCATCCCTCCTAGTCAGAGGTAGGCAGGGGTTTGATGCAGATCCGGGCCTTGCTTCGAGTGGCTGGAGAACAGAATACAACAGTATCTCAGTCGCGGAATAGAATTCATAGCAGGTCTGTGGTGGCAGACACGGTCCAGTCAGCTCACAGCCCAAGATCACCTCCGCGGCGTGAAGGACGTGGGCACCGGCAGGATCAGTACAAGAACCGCGAGCAGTATGATCACCGACTCGACCATGATGACCATCGTCGAGTGCTCACGCCTCCTCCGAGGAGTGGGTCATACGTGCCTCGGCGGCAAGATGACAGGCGCCCCCACAGCGGCGAGCGAAGAGTACCAGTCGACCCAAGGGAGCCAGGCTTTGATGAGAGATCTATTCTCGTTCATGGTCTGGTCGATAGGAACAGAGCACATAGAGAAGGTCATGATAGAGATTATCCTACTAGCAGTAGAGTGCACATTTTCGGTCCCGAGTGTTTTACCAGAGCCATCAGGGCCGCAATGATTCCTCCCAACTTCAGGTTGGCGACTGGAGTCAGCAAGTTCACCGGTGAGTCTAAACCTGACACTTGGCTTGAAGATTACCGGGTGGCTGTGCAAATTGGTGGTGGCAATGATGAAGTAGCAATGAAGCATCTTCCTCTCATGTTGGAAGGCTCGGCTAGGGCGTGGCTGAACCAGTTAGCGCCCGGTAGCATATACAGTTGGGAGTAACTCGCTAGAGTGTTTGTTAGAACTTTTGAGGGTACTTGCAAGCGACCAGCAGGGTTGACAGAATTAAAGTGTTGTGTACAGAAACCGAATGAAACCTTGAGAGACTATATCCAGAGATGGATCACGTTACACCATACAGTGGAAAATGTGTCAGATCACCAAGCAATCTATGCTTTTAAGGAAGGCGTTAAGTATCGGGAGTTGAATCTGAAATTCGGTCGGACAGGAGATATGACTCTGACTCGGATGATGGAGATCGCCACCAAATACGCTAACGGCGAAGAGGAAGACCGACTCCGGAGTGGCAAGCACAAAACAGTCGCCCAGGACACCGGTGGAGGTACTTCCAATCGGAAACAGAAGCGTAAGGCCGAGCCAGTTGCTCCTGGTGAAGCCTTAGTTGTGGATCAAGGAAAATTTAAGGGGAAGCCCAAGGGGCCCTGGAATCCCAAGAAAGTGAAAGATCAAGACGGAAATGATGTGTTGGATTTACCAAGAAAGATGGAGAGGGTAATTTGATTTATCCCAAGCACACCACTCGGCAGTGTCGACTCCTGATCCAGCAATTACGAGAGAAGCAGCCCAGGGAGAAGGAAAAATAGTCGGACAAGGATGAGGACAAGGAAGAGGATGATGACAGTTTTCCCAACGTCAACTCCACTCTGATGATTTTTTGCTGATGTTGAGGGAAAAAGTCGATTGAAAGTTATCTACAGGGAAGTGAACATGGTTGCTCCAGTAACACCAAGTTATTTGAAGTGGTCCCAGACCGCCATCACATTCGGCCAGTCCGACCATCCAGCACGTATAGCCACCCCAGGGAGGCAAGCGTTGGTGGTCGACCCAGTTGTTGAAGGCACTCGACTGACTAAAGTGCTGATGGATGGTGGTAGCGGTCTGAATATCCTTTATGCTGAAACCTTGAAGGGAATGGGGATTCTGATGTGCAAGATCAGCCAAAGTAATATGAGTTTCCATGGTGTTATACCTTGCAAGAAGGCTGAATCACTCGGCCAGATCACCCTTGATGTGGTTTTCGGTGATTCCAAAAATTACCGCAAAGAAAAGTTGACATTTGAAGTAGTGGATATCAAGAGTGCTTATCATGCCATTCTGGGTAGGCCTGCCTACGCACGTTTCATGGCTCGACCGTGTTACCTGTACCTCAAATTGAAAATGCCTGGTCCTAGAGGAGTGATCACTATCATTGGCAATCGGCAGAAAGCAGAAGAGTGCTTCCAGAAGGGCTAAAAAATTGCCGATGCACAAATGGCAGCAGTCGAAATGCAAGAGTACCAGAAAAATGCAGATCTGAGTGATTTGCTGTGCTCCAAGAAACCAGCCACTGATTCTGCATTTCAGTCGTCCGGTGAAACCAAGCCGATTGATATTCACCCGACCGATCCTAATGCTGCTCCTACTCATATTTCAACTTCACTCGACAGCAAATAGGAAGAAGTGCTCATCCAGTTCCTCCATGAGAACTGGGACATCTTTGCATAGAAACCTTCTGACATGCCGGGTGTACCCAAGGGACTGGCTGAGCATCGTTTGCGAGTCGACCCAAAGTAAAACCATTCAAAGAGCATCTTCGACGGTCCGTCGTACAGAAGAGAAAAGCAATTGGTGAGGAAGTGGCTCGGCTCCTGGCAGCCGAGTTCATCCGCGAGATTTACCACTCCGAGTGGCTCGCCAATGTTGTTATGGTCCCCAAGAAGGACGATTCACTGCGCATGTGCATTGACTTCAAGCATATCAATCGGGCCTGCACGAAAGATCACTTTCCTCTCCCTCGCATCGACCAAATTGTCGATTCGACTACGGGGTGTGAGCGTTTGTCTTTCCTAGATGCCTATTCCGGGTACCATTAGATCCGACTGTATGGACCCAAAGAGATAAAAACAGCTTTCATCACTCCATTCGGGTGCTTTTGCTATGTCACCATGCCATTCGGTCTCAAGAATGCTGGGGCCACATTCATGCGGATGATTCAGAAGTGCCTGCTCTCTCAAATCAGTCGGAATGTGGAAGCATACATGGATGACATTGTGGTCAAGTCGTGTAAAGGTTCCGACCTGCTGACTGACCTTGCTGAAACCTTTGCCAACCTGAGAAGATGTGATATCAAGCTTAACCCATCAAAGCGTACTTTCGGAGTTCCTGGCGGAAAGTTACTCGGCTTCCTCGTTTCCGAACGAGGGATCGACCGAACCCAGAGAAAGTTGGTGCCATACTCCAGATGAAGCGCCCTGTGCGCGTGCTTGATGTCCAGAAGCTTAGTGGTTGTTTGGCCGCCTTGAGTCGATTCATCTCTCACCTCGGTGAAAAGGCATTGCCTCTTTACCGACTGCTGAAGAAATCTGATAAGTTCGAGTGGACTCCTGAAGCTGATGTAGCGTTTGCAGATCTCAAAGCCCTGCTTTCCACCCAGCCGGTGCTCACGGCCCCAATCAGCAAAGAACCTTTACTGCTTTACATTGCAGCCACTGGACAAGTTGTCAGTACAGTACTCACGGTCGAGCGGGAAGAAGAAGGAAAATCCTATAAAGTTCAGCACCCAGTATACTATGTTTCTGAAGTTTTAACTCTATCCAAGAAAAGATATCCACATTATCAAAAGCTTGTTTATGGGATCTACATGACCATGAAGAAGGTTGCACATCATTTCTCTGATCACTCCATTACAGTCGTCAGCGACGCACCATTGTCGGAAATTCTGAACAACAGAGATGCAACTGGTCGAGTGGCAAAATGGGTGATTGAACTCCTTCCCTTAGATATCAAGTTTGAGGCAAAGAAAGCTATCAAGTCCCTGGCAATAGAGGATTTCCTTGCCGAGTGGATCGAACATCAACTGCCGACTCAGATTCACTCGGACCACTGGACCATGTTCTTTGATGGATCCAAGATGCTGAATGGTTCTGGTGCTGGGGTGGTATTGGTATCCCCCCGAGGCGACAAGCTCTGCTATGTTCTCCAAATTCATTTCGATTCATCCAACAACGAAGCTGAATATGAGGCACTTTTGTATGGGTTGCGTATGGTCATTTAACTCAGCGTCCGTCGCCTCATGGTCTACGGCGACTCAGATTTGGTGGTGAATCAAGTGATGAAGGAGTGGGACGTCAGAAGCCTAGCTATGACTATATACTACAATGCTGTGAGAAAGCTAGAGAAGAAGTTTGAAGGTTTAGAACTCCATCATATACCCCGGCTGAAAAATCAAGCAGCAGATGATTTGGCGAAGATAGGTTCCAAGAGGGAAGCCATTCCCAGTAATGTGTTTTTGGAGCATATTCATACACCTTCAGTCCAGGAAGATCCTTTCACTGAAGAGCCCCCGCAACCGAAGAGCGCCACTGGTTCGACTGAAGTCAAAGTCCCGGCTGTGGTCGACTTGATTATGGAGGTTTTGGTCATCACTCCCTACTGGACAGTGCCGTACATTGCGTACATCCTCAGGAAGGAACTCCCAGAGGACGAAGAAGAGGCCCGACAGATCGTCCGTCGATCCAAAGCTTTTACTGTGATAAGAGGACAGCTGTTCAGAGAAAGTGTAACTCGAGTCAGCCAGAAATGCATAACACCAGAGGAAGGTCGAGTGATCCTCAACGACATCCACTCGGGGGACCTGTGGTCACCATGCGTCCTCTCGAACCATTGTGGCCAAAGCATACCGAGCAGGATTTTATTGGCCACGGGCAAATGAGATGGCACAAGAAATAGTCGACAAAGGCGAAGGTTGCCAGTTTTACTCCAACATGTCTCACAAGCCTGCGTCAGCCCTAAAGACCATTCCACTCATCTAGCCCTTTGTTGTTTGGGGTTTGGAGATGGTTGGACCTCTGAGAACAGGTAGGAGCGGCTTCACTCATGTACTCGTGGCAGTCGACAAATTCACCAAATGGATTGAAGCCAAACCTATCAAAAGTCTTGATGCCAGTACCACGGTCAGTTTTGTCAGAGAGTTAACATTCAGATATGGTGTTCCACACGGCATAATCATGTACAACGGCTCAAACTTCGATTCAGATGAGTTCAGAGCCTTCTGTGCTTCCCAAGGCACTCGAGTCGACTATGCTTCAGTCGCCCACCCCCAGTCGATGGACAAGCTGAAAGAGCAAACGGGTTGATCCTCAAAGGACCGAAACCCCGACTGATGCGTGATCTCAAGCATGCGGCAGGCGCCTGGGTCGATGAACTTCCGTTAGTACTTTGGGGTTTGAGGACGACTCCGAATCGGTCGACTGGTCGAACTCCATTCTTCTTAGTCTATGGAGCTGAAGCTGTGCTTCCGAGTGACTTGCTTCACGATGCACCCAGAGTCGAGCTCTTCTCAAAAGATGAAGCAGAACAGGCTCGGCAAGACGCAGTTGATCTCCTGGAAGAGGAAAGAGAGATGGCTCTGATCCGATCGACCATTTATCAGCAAGACCTGCGTCGATTCCACGCCAGAAACATGAGGGGTCGAGCATTTTAGGAAGGAGATTTGGTGCTTCGAGTGGATCAACAGAAGCCACACAAGCTCGCACCTACTTGGGAAGGTCCTTTCATCATCACCAGAGTGCTCCACAATGGAGCGTACCACCTCTACAACGTCGAGCATAAGAAAGATGAGCCACACGCTTGGAATGCGGAGTTGCTCCGCCCCTTTTACACTTAAGCATTTAGACTGTTGAGATGTAATAAGAAATACCCTTTATTTTGATTATCAAAGACACAGTTTTACATTCTTGTAAATGATCGTTGTTCCTTTTTTGTATGTTCTAAATCCCCCAGTGGGTGCCTTAGATGCGAATCCGTTTTGCTTAAGTTTAACGAATCCTACCGAGTGATGAGCAAGTCTCCCACTCGGGGGCTTAGCTGCGAATCCATTTCGCCTAAGTTTAAAAAATCCTACCGAGTGGTGAGCAAGCCTCTCACTCGGGGGCTTAGCTGCAGTCCAGTACTCGCCTAAGTTTAAAAAATCCCACCGAGTGATGAGCAAACCTCACACTCGGGGGCTTAGCTGCGAATCTGTTTCGCCTAAGTTTGAAAAATCCTACCGAGTGGTGAGCAAGCCTCTCACTCGGGGGCTTAGCTGTAGTCCAGTACTCACCTAAGTTTAAAAAATCCCACCGAGTGATGAGCAAACCTCACACTCGAGGGCTTAGCTGGAGTCCAGTACTCGCCTAAGTTCAAAAGAATCCTACCGAGCGATGAGCAAACCTCACACTCGGGAGCTTAGCTGCAGTCCAGTACTCGCCTAAGTTCAAAAAAAATCCTACCGAGTGATGAGCAAACCTCACACTCGTGGGCTTAGGTGCAGTCCAGTACTCGCCCAAGTTCAAAAAATCCTACCGAGTGATGAGAAAATGTCACACTCGGGGACTTAGCTGCAGTCCAGTACTCACCTATGTTTAAAAAATCCTACCGAGTGATGAGCAAACCTCACACTCGGGGGCTTAGCTGCAGTCCAGTACTCGCCTAGGTTCAAAAAGAAATCCTACCGAGTGATGAGAAAACCTCACACTCGTGGACTTAGCTGCAGTCCAGTACTCGCCTAAGTTTAAAAAATCCTACCGAGTGATGAGCAAACCTCACACTCGGGGGCTTAGTTGCAGTCTAGTACTCGCCTAAGTTCAAAAAGAAAATCCTACCGAGTGATGAGCAAACCTCACACTTGGGGGCTTAGCTGCAGTCCAGTACTCGCCTAAGTTCAAAAAAATCCTACCGAGTGATGAGAAAACCTCACACTTGGGGACTTAGCTGTAGTCCAGTACTCGCCTAAGTTTAAAAAATCCTACCGAGTGATGAGCAAACTTCACACTCGGGGGCTTAGCTGCAGTCCAGTACTCGCCTAAGTATAAAAAACCCTACCGAGTGAGAGCAACCCTCACACTCGGAGGCTTAGCTGTTGTCCAGTACTCGCCTAAGTTTGAAAAACACTCCTATCCACAAGTACAACGTGCGCTCCATCCCTATCTGCAAGGACGACGAGGTGCAGGTCGACTGCAACCCTCTCCTTGGAGCTGCGCCACAAGTACAACGTGCGCTCCATCCCTATCCGCAAGGACGACGAGGTGCAGGTCGACTGCAGCCCTCCCCTCCGAGCTGCGCCGTAACTACAACGTGCGCTCCATCCCTATCCGTAATGACGACGAGGTGCAGGTCAACTGCAACCCTTTCTTTGGAGCGGTGCCGCAAGTACAACGTGCGCTTCATCCCTATCCGCAAGGACGACGAGGTCGACTAGGACATCCTCCTCAGAATTGCATCTCAAGTTCAAAGGATACTCTGAGTGAAGAACAAGTTCCACTCGAAGGCAAACGCAAGCACATTCAGAAGATAAACCAAGTTCGAATGAATCTCAAAATTTCCAGGATGAAGATAAAAGTACTCGGGCATCGGGCCCGAAGGAGTTTAACGGTTACAAAATCACTCGGCATTCTGAGGCAAATTTAAGGCTGGGTATCAAGTTTTTTCACTCCGTAGGAGGAGGGCTTGCGGGCTCGACGAACTCGTCCAAATAAATTCCATCAGCGATCCGAGTGGCAGCAGCATTGAAAGTTTCCATGAAGGATTGGAAGTCATGTCTTTTGGTGTTAGCAACCTTGATCGCCGCCAGCTTCTCTTCTCGAGCTTCTTTGCAATGGACCCTAAACAGCGACAGAGCCACGTCAGCACCGCATCGGGCAGAAGACTTCTTCCATTCCTTCACTCGACCCGGAACCTCATTGAGTCGAGTCATTAGAGACTCGAGATCATTTCGAAACGTTGCCCTTGGCCAGAGTGATGTATCAATGCGTGACACCGCCACCTTCAGGCGAGCAAGATAGCTGGTAACGCTAGCAACGCGAGATTCCAGTCGAAGCACATTCATGGCAGCCTCGTCGCCGACTGGAGAAAGGATAGGATCCAAGCCCATCTCGATCCGTCTAGTTTCCTCTTCAAAGTTTTGGCAGAATTCTGCAGATTCAAGGAGTTAATGAGTCGACTGATCTGCAGTGACTTGCAAACAGTAAAACAGTCGGATAAAAAAGGGGTACCTTCGAGCATAAGGAATAGCTTCTTGGTGAGGGCTTTCAGATAAGCTTCCAAATCGTTTCTCCTATGAGACATGCTTTCCAGCTGCTCGTTCAGAGTTACCTTATCTTTCTTCAGACGAGTCGCCTCTTGGTTGGATTCAGTAAGAGATGACTTCAGCTTGGTTATTTCCTCCTCTAGCGCTCCGACCGAAGCCAGCTTTTTGTCAGCAAGGGCAGTCTTCTCCTGAGCCTCCTTTTGCGCAGCTGCAAGATCGAGGTCCTTCTTCGCAAGAGCCAGCCTCATTTTCTCTGCAAAATACGCATTTGGGTCAAACAGAAGAACGAAGGGATAACTTGAAGGATGGTGGAGATAAGCAGTCGATAGGCCATTACCTTCCCTAGCGGCAACTTCATCTTGAGCCTTTTTTAAGTCCTGTCGGGCCAGCTCCACGTCAAGGTTGAGTTTCCTCTGCTTTTCCTCGAATTCAGCAAACTTGGAGATAAGCGCACAAGATTTCTGCAATGAGTAAAAGACATGCCAATGGACAAGATCAAAGATTATTTACTTCCGAGTGAATAAAACTTTAAGACTACTGCAGAATCAAACATTCTACAGTAGTCTCGGGGACTACACCCAGTGGGTGCATTTAGCGTGCCCCCACTGATTCAGATTCCACTCGACATGGTCCTCCCAGACCGAGTGGAAGGAAAAAAAGAGAGCGAAAGAAGTTCTTAGACCCCAACCGACTGCCAGCAGTCGACTGCGGTCTTGGGGAATACACCCAGTGGGTGCATGATGTCTACTACACAACCTTCTTCTTGTAGAAGTTGTTGAGCCTCCAAGTGTAGAGGTTTGTAGGACAGTAGCAAATTTCCCTCAAGTGGATGACCTAATGTTTATCAATCCATGGGAGGCGTAGGATGAAGATGGTTTCTCTCAAACAACCCTGCAACCAAATAACAAAGAGTCTCTTGTGTCCCCAACACACCCAATACAATGGTAAATTGTATAGGTGCACTAGTTCGGCGAAGAGATGGTGATACAAGTGGTATATGGATAGTAGATATAGTTTTTTGTAATCTGAAATTATAAAAACAACAAGGTAACAAATGATAAAAGTGAGCACAAATGGTATTGCAATGCTAGGAAACAAGGACTAGGGTTCATACTTTCACTAGTGCAAGTTCTCTCAACAATAATAACATAATTGGATCATATAACTACCCCTCAACATGCAACAAAAAGTCACTCCAAATTCACTAATAGCGGAGAACAAACGAAGAGATTATGGTAGGGTACGAAACCACCTCAAAGTTATCCTTTCTGATTGATCTATGATAGAGTTTGTACTAGAATAACACCTTAAGACACAAATCAACCATAACCCTAATGTCACCTAGATACTCCAATGTCACCTCAAGTATCCGTGGGTATGATTATACGATATGCATCACACAATCTCAGATTCATCTATTCAACCAACACAAAAGTACTTCAAAGAGTGCCCCATAGTTTCTACCGGAGAGTCAAGACAAAAATGTGTGCCAACCCCTATGCATTGGTTCATGGGCGGAACCCACAAGTTGATCACCAAAACATACATCAAGTGTATCAATAGAATACCTCATTGTCACCATGGGTATCCCATGCAAGACATACATCCAGTGTTCTCAAATCCTTAAAGACTCAATCCGATAAGATAACTTCAAAGGGAAAACTCAATCCATTATAGGAGAGTAGAGGGGGAGAAACATTATAAGATCCAACTATAATAGCAAAGCTCGCTATACATCAAGATCGTACCACTTCAAGAACACAAGAGAGAGAGAGATCAAACACATAGCTACTGGTACATACCCTCAGCCCCGATGGTGAACTACTCCCTCCTCGTCATGGAGAGCGCCGGGATGATGAAGATGGCCACCAGAGAGGGATTCCCCCCTCCGGCAGGGTGCCAAAAAGGGTCTAGATTGGTTTTCGGTGGCTAAGGAGGCTTCTGGAAGTGGAACTCCCGATCTATTGTGCTCCCCGAAGTTTTTAGGGTATATGGGTATATATAGGAGGAAGAAGTATGTCGGTGGATCTCTGGGCTGTCCACGAGGTAGGGGGCGCGCCCAGGGGGGTGGGTGCACCCCCACCCTCGTGGGCAGCCCGAGACTCTTCTGGTCCATCTCCGATACTCCGTGGGCTTCTTCTGGTCCAAAAATAAGTTCTGTGAAGTTTCAGGTCAATTGGACTCCGTTTGATTTTCCTTTTCTGCGATACTCTAAAACAAGGAAAAAACAGAAACTGGCACTAGGCTCTTGGTTAATATGTTAGTCCCAAAAATCATATAAAATAGCATATACATGCATATAAAACATCCAAGGTTGATAATATAATAGCATTGAACAATCAAAAATTATAGATACGTTGGAGACGTATCAGTGCACTTAGCGTGCCCCCACTGGTTCAGATCCCACTCGACACGGTCTGCCCAGACCGAGTGGAAGAGTGAAAACAACAAAGATGACAAAACACCCAGTGGGTGTGCATATGTGAAGTGCAGGACAACAAGAGATTGCACGGAGAAAAGTATTCAGGTAGCATATCCTAACAGAACAAGTTCAGTCGGAAGCCAACTTACTTGGACATTGGCTCGAAGGGCCGCGCTGGCGTGGTAAGCAACCTGACTGTTTTCGTGCACCACCTTCACCCGCTCCATCATTATGCCAGCCTGGCAAATGGCTTCCGCAGCGGCGTCCACATGGCTTTCTGGAACGTGATGAGTGGTGAAGAATGGGACTGACGGTCCAGACACAACAGCTTGAAGTTCTGAGGTATGAAGTTGGACGGTTGAAGCAAGCACTCGCACAGTCGATGATGTGGGGCATACACTCGACACTGGATCAGCAAAAGTAACAGAAGCCCTGCTCACATCTTCAAGTTGTTGAACTACTGGCTCTGCCGCTGGTTCCGATTGGGGTGTCTTGCCAGCTGATGCCTTCTTGTTCCTCCTGGGCCTCGGCGGCACGTCCTCGTCATCATTTGGAAGCTCAATGACATTGGGAGGGGCTGCAAAGAGATCAGTCGACCTCAGATCAGTCGTCAGAATTTAACCGACCAAGTAACCAAAGACAAGATTACGAGAGTTGTACCTGGGTTGGAGGTGACTGCATCTTCCATTTCTTCATCTTCGTACCTGCGGGCGGAAGTCCCGGAGGTAGAAGCTCTACAAATTTCAATATTCAGTCGGTCATGTCTATCATACCGAGTCAACCAAAGGATCAGGTCTGATTATTACCCAAAGATAGTAGGAATGACCACTTTGATCTTGGGCAAAGCCTTCGGCGGTTTGGATGACGCAGCTTTCAGTTATTTCGGCGCCTTATCAGTCGACACTGGAGATGGTGCAGCTTTCGGTTGCTTCGGTGCCCTCTCAGTCGGCACTGGAAAGGACGTCCAAGGGCGCTTCGATGATTGTCCAGTCGGTGCGGTCGCTTTGTCATGGATGCTTGCCGGGTCGTGAGCATGCTTGGATCGTTTTTCCCTATGAGGGGGTGAGTCGACCTCTTCTTCATCACTCGGGTCGTCACTCTCCTTGTCCTCCTCTTCATCAGAGTGCCACACGCCGCTCTCGCCTCCTCATGCCTACCCCCCATTCTACTGTCAGTGTTAGATCCACGACATCGCCTTCAATTGGTAGAGCCGCCAATCGCGTTGGCGCAACAATCATATTATCCAAAGGATTAGAATAATGACCCGCAGGTGTCGGAACGTGCTGAGGCGGAGTATTATTCAAACATGGTGAGTCCATCGTGCGTGGTTGAACCAGCGCTCCAGTCCCAGGCGCTCCGACCGCCTGGTTCACCACCGGCGGTCGCTGGTCCCTGCTCCAGGTGTGTTGAAGAGATTCCTCGGCTCATAAACCGGGGGTAGATGACTCTGGTGCCTCCTCCTAATGATTCATTTAAAGCGTTCTGATCCAAGATGAGCCGGAAGGACTCTTCCTGAATCCGTTGTGCCTGGGCGTCCAAAGCAGCCCGCTTCACAGCCATCCTAGCGTTCTCAACCGCCAGATCCTCCTTGGCTTGAGCTATCTCATCTCGTAGCTTCGCCACATCCACCTTGTGTCGTTCCAAGTTGTCCGGGGTTACCTCCACCCCATCAGAGGACCTACCTCCATGCTCACCGGCGCATTCCCCGGCAGAGGATCTACCTCCGTGCAACGCGTTGCTCCATGCGGTGCGGGGGAGGCCCTGGCTCCAGGCCCCTCCTGTGAAGCCCCCAGTGCGCCTCTCCTGCCGGGGGCGGAGCCATCACCCTGGGGTCTCTAGCCGTTGTTGTGGCCTGGTTCACCTGTGGTCCATGGTTAGCATAAGCATGCTCCTGAGACACTGGTTGTACCCAGCGGTTATTATTATTGAAGGGGTCAGCGAAGCTTCCCAGCGCCTCGTGGAAAGCCTCAGCCTCTTGCGTCCCTTCTGCCCAGCCTGGCTCGGGGAACGAGCCGAGGCCTTCCCTTGGCGTGTACTCCTAGTCCATCATGGTGGGTACGTAGGCATCCAAAGCCGCCGCGCCAGGGCCGCCGCTCGGGTGCCCCATGTCGTGGGCCACTAGGCCCGGCGTCTGGCCCAGATAGTCGCGGGGTGGCATCCCGGCGCGGCCTCGCTAGGGACCACTAGAGCTTGCCTCGCCTGGGGGCAGCACAGTCGTGGTAGAATGAGCGGCACTACGGGCCATGTTGACCCTGTCGAATTCCCCACGTGCACCGAGGGGTGCACGGGCATGCTGGGACCCATCGCGTGCCCCCGCCACAACCTAAGGCATGGGCATGGAACAGAACGGCGCCGCACCTCTGCAGGCGACGTTAAGCAGCTTGGTGACCCGCTCCAGCAGGGCATCGCGGCCGCCCTCCGCCAACCTGCAACGCGGCAGGTCTCGTGCTATGATGAGCGTGGCTCGCATGTTTGCCTGCTCCCGACGGGTGTGTGGTGTTGTCGCCGCGGCGTTGCCCGAAGATCGTGTGGTGGCGCCTGTCGGCGTCAAAACCGGCGGATCTCGGGTAGGGGGTCCCGAACTGTGTGTCTAAGGCGGATGGTAACAAGAGGCAGGGGACACGATGTTTTACCCAGGTTTGAGCCCTCTTGATGGAGGTAAAACCCTATATCCTGCTTGATTTATTCTTGATGATACAAGTATTACAAGAGTTGATCTACCACGAGATCGGAGAGGCTAAACCCTAGAAGCTAGCCTATGGTATGATTGTCTGTTATTGTGTCCTACGGACTAAAACCCTCTGGTTTACAAGAGTTGATCTACCACAAGAGTTGATCTACCACGAGATCGGAGAGGCTAAACCCTAGAAGCTAGCCTATGGTATGATTGTCTGTTATTGTGTCCTACGGACTAAAACCCTCTGGTTTACAAGAGTTGATCTACCACAAGAGTTGATCTACCACGAGATCGGAGAGGCTAAACCCTAGAAGCTAGCCTATGGTATGATTGTCTGTTATTGTGTCCTACGGACTAAAACCCTCTGGTTTATATAGACACCAGAGAGGGTTAGGGTTACAC
The DNA here is from genome assembly GCF_003073215.2 of Triticum urartu. NCBI lineage: Eukaryota > Viridiplantae > Streptophyta > Magnoliopsida > Poales > Poaceae > Triticum > Triticum urartu. The sequence goes on from NC_053023.1 coordinate 191,643,432, forward strand.
AAGGTCGGTTACAAAGGAGGAGATATCCATATCCGTACTGCCTAGCTTGCCTTCCACGCCAAGTAGAGTCCCATCCGGACACGAGACGAAGTCTTCAATCTTGTATCTTCATAGTCCAACAGTCCGGCAAAAGGATATAAGATTGAAGACTTCATCTCGTGTCCGGATGGGACTCTACTTGGCGTGGAAGGCAAGCTAGGCAATACGGATATGTATATCTCCTCCTTTGTAACCGACCTTGTGTAACCCTAGCCCTCTCCGATGTCTATATAAACCGGAGGGTTTTAGTCCGTAGGACACAACAACAATAACATACAATCATACCTTAGGCTAGCTTCTAGGGTTTAGCCTCTCTGATCTCGTGGTAGATCTACTCTTGTACTACCCATATCATCAATATTAATCAAGCAGGACGTAGGGTTTTACCTCCATCAAGAGGGCCCGAACCTGGGTAAAACTTCGTGTCATCTGCCTCCTGTTACCATCCGCCTTAGATGCACAGTTCGGGACCCCCTACCCGAGATCCGCCGGTTTTGACACCGACATTGGTGCTTTCATTGAGAGTTCCTCTGTGTCATCGCCATTAGGCTTGATGGATCCTTCTATCATCGTTAGCGATGCAGTCCAGGGTGAGACTTTTCTCCCCGGACAGATTTTTGTATTTGGCGGCTTTGCACTGTGGGCCAATTCGCTTGGCCATCTGGAGCAGATTGAAAGCTACGCCCCTCGTCATCAGGTCAGGTTTGGAAGCTTAAGCTACACGGCCGATATCCGCGGAGACTTGATCTTCGACGGATTCGAGCCTCAGCCTTGTGCATCACGCGGTCATGATGAGTACGATTTAGCTCTACCATCCGACAGTGTTCAGGAGATCGCACCGGCAGCCGCTCCGACCCTCAATTCGGAGCCAGTTGCGCCGTCCCTGGACGGGTGGATGGACCCCGCCACGGAGGCCTTACCCCCAACGGCGATCGAGCCGAACATCGACCTGACTCTACACGAGAGCCGTGTTGACAAACTGCCGGATCTCTCTCCGGCCACGGACTCCGAACCGCAGCGCCCGTTCCTAGCGAATCCAATTGGGCACCGATCATGGAGTTTACCTCCGCGGAAATTTTTCAGCACTCACTCCTTGGCGACATACTAAACTCATTAAGGTCTCTCTCCTTGTCAGGAGAATCCTGGCCGAACTATGTCTGGCAGGATTGGGATGCGGATGGCGTCAAAGTTCACCGCCCACCCACCACCCACTTAGTAGCCACTGTCGATGACCTAACCGACATGCTCGACTTCGACTCCGAAGACATCGACGGTATGGACAATGATGCAGGAGACGAACAGGAACCACTGCACACAGGGTGCTAGACGCCCACTTCATCACATGACATATACATGGTGGACACACCAAAAGAAAACGACCACGAGGAACAGAAGGACGCAATGAAGGGTTGTCCCCTCGAGAAGCAGTCAAAGCGGCAGCGTAAGCGCCACTCCAAATCCCGCCTTGGCAGAAACAACGATCATACAGACCCAGCGTTAGAGCAGGGTGAACCATCGCCGGACCACGGCAACACGGAGAATCAAACCGAACAACACGATTCTGTCAAAGATAATAGTCCGGATGACATCACATCGGACAGACACCCGGAGCAACAGAATGCCCATCAAAGGCTCATTGCCACCGCGAGGAGTCTAAAAAAGCAGAAGCAAAGGCTCAAGGCTGCGCAAGACACACTTAAAATCAGATGGAGTAAAGTACTCAATACAGCAGCGAAGTACGGTGGTAATTGCCCCACCAAGAGCTACCCGAAGCGGAAGTTGCTACCTGAATTCGATGAGGAGGCCTTAGATCCCCCGCAACCAAAAATTAAAACAGCCACCTGGCCGGATAGATGACCTCACGGCCAACATAGAGCGGCAAACAACGCCGCACATAAGCCAATACGCGATCCACGCGAGGGCTCGCATCAAAAGGACGGCGCAACCAGATCCATCTATGGACCATGCAAGCGCGCTCCAGCATACGATGCAACACAACAAACATCCGAACAACACGGTAAAACCAGATGCAGGGGTGCCGCACACCCCCTATGTTTCACCGATGAGGTGCTAGACCATGAATTTCCAGAGGGATTCAAACCCATAAACATAGAGGCATACGACGGAACAACAGACCCTGGGGTCTGGATTGAGGACTATATCCTCCATATCCATATGGCTCGAGGAGATGATCTCCACGCCATCAAGTACTTACCCCTCAAGCTCAAAGGGCCAGCTCGGCACTGGCTTAAAAGCCTCCCGAAAAACTCCATTGGAAGCTGGGAAGAGCTCGAAGATGCTTTTCGGGCAAATTTTCAAGGGACTTATGTCCGACCTCCGGATGCGGATGATTTGAGTCATATAACTCAACAGCCTAGAGAGTCAGCCCAAAAGCTTTGGAACAAGTTTCTTACTAAAAAGAACCAAATAGTCGACTGTCCGGACGCCGAAGCCTTGGCAGCTTTTAAGCATAGCGTCCGCGACGAATGGCTTGCCAGACATCTCGGCCAAGAAAAGCCGAGAACAATGGCAGCATTAACAAGCCTCATGACCCGCTTTTGCACGGGTGAGGATAGCTGGCTAGCCAGATGTAGCACCAGCGACCGAAGTACATCCGAAGTTAGAGATGAAAACGGGAAATCACGACGCAGCAAAAATAATAAGCGCCGGAATAAAGAAGAAATCCCGAAGAGCATGACAGTAAACGCCGGATTCAGAAGCTCTCGGCCAGGTCAGCAAAAGCCGCCCCCTAAAGGCGCCAGAGATGAACTGTCCAGCCTAAACAAAATTCTAGAACAAATATGTCAGATCCATGGCACCCCTGGTAAACCCGCTAATCATACACTAAGAGAATGTTGGGTCTTCAAGCAGTCCGGCAAGCTGAATGCCGTACACAAGGGGGAGGATACACCAAGCGAAGACGAGGATGAGACTCTCAAGCAAGACACTGGGGAACAAAAGAAATTTCCACCAGAAGTCAAAACAGTAAACATGTTACACGTGATCAAGGGGAGAAATAAAGCGGCACTCCCAGAGAAATATGCCCAAGGGCCTATCACCGCGGAGTCCTGCCACTGGTCGGCTCAACCGATCACTTTCGACCATCGGGATTACTCAGCAAATATCCGGCATGCAGGATGGGCTGCCTTGGTATTAGACCCAATAATTGACGGATACCATTTCACACGAGTCCTGATGGACGGTGGCAGCAGTCTAAACCTGATATATCAGGACACAATCCGCAAAATGGGGATAGACCCAACGAAATTTGCCACAACAATACTACCTTTAAAGGAGTAATGCCAGGCCCAGGGGCTCACTGACGGGCTCCCTGCTACTAGAAGTTATCTTCGTCTTCCCCGATAACTTCTGTAGCAAAAATTTTAACCTTCCACATTGCTCCGTTCCAAAGTGGCTATCAAGCACTACTTGGACGCGAAGCTTTCGCTCGCTTTAACGCAATACCGCACTACGGTTCCCTCACGCTTAAGATGCCCGGTCCATGTGGCATCATTACAGTAAATGGAAATATGGAGCGATCCCTGCGTGCCGAAGAGAATGCGGCTGCCTGGGCAGCCGCACACTAAAACGGCCTCACCAACTAAAGTATTCGATAGGTCGTCAAGACCACAGACACGGTTAGACGAGTCCGGCGCAGCTGTATGTAATTCGTACAGGTTTGATGGCCACACCCCTATCACAAATACAATGGGCTCAACGCGCGCAGACAAGTGGCAATTTTTACTCATCTTGAATTATACATGGTTTTTTCAAAAAACCTACCTTTTTGCATGACAACTTTTCACCTAAGTTCCTCTCTTTTACAGATGACCACCGTGCTACACCCTTCCAGGATACGGCACAGCGGAGACACAGGCGCAGACGTGCAGCAGAGACCCGTTCCAAGGATTCTTTTTAGATTAAGACCCTGCGTCAACCTTTTTTACTGTCTCTTGTTGATACACATCCCTCGAATTCTCAATACAATTGAGAAGGATGCTGGCGTCTTGGCATGTGGCCACGTCAGAATAATGAACGTACCTGAACACCAGGGGCTTTTTACAAAGGGCACTAATTAGGCACGGTTCATACCATAAAGACCGAATACCTTAGGGAGTGTTCGGCGTCGCGAGTTTGGCCCTATATGCATTAGCTCCGAATCATGTCTTTGGTCAAATGTTGGGTTTGCCCGGCTCCTATGTTTTGGTACCATATGTTCCACTCTATCGGCTAAGGTAGCACTAGGAGAACTACCGCGATTGTGCCCCGGGTCATCCAGACGAGCACCTCAGTAGAGAAAGCCGAAAACTGACTGTTATGATATAGCGTGAGACTGGTCAACCACTCGATGACCTATCGGAATGTTAGAATTCCTCCGCCTTAACGAAGGGCCGTTTCTTGGCCACGCATGTACGCACACCGAATTCGGGAGAGTGCGGAGCCAACAGGGGCTATATAGTAGCCCCACTGTCAAACTCCTATGGCTAAGTGAAAGTGTTAAAGCATTATAGTCCGGTTGCCTCGTTCGCTGCGCTATCACCTCCTTAATAGGACCAAGACGTTGGGTTAAGTGTGAACACGCGTCTTTTGCGAACACCTCTGCATTATATGCGTGGGGGCTAAAGCCGACGACTCCAATCTTTCAGGTTATACACATGTATACATAAACGGCCGCACAGGAGGCATCATATTACTTTCAGGCAAAAGTATAAACACAGCCTTAATAAATTTCATAAAAACATTGTGTTTACAATGGGAATACATGTCACTCAAACATAATATTCTTCCAGCACTGGGCCTCTATCAAACGAGCACCCTCGAGAACCTCTTCGAAATAGTGCTCGGCAGCCACTCGGCCTATGGCCGAACCCTGCGCCGCAACAGTGCTAGCATCCATCTCCGCCCAGTATGCTTTAACACGGGCAAGGGTCATCCGTGAGCTTTCTATGCATGCCGACCTCTTCATCGCATTGATGCGCAGCACCGCACCAAGGAACTGCTACACTAAGCTGAAATAGCTGTTCGACTTCGGCTTTTCTGGCCACAGCTGATCCACGATAGACCTGATGGCGAGTCCAGACAACCTATTGAGTTTGGCCCATTCGGCTAGCTGATCAGTCAACGGAAGCGGACGCTCTAGAACGTTAAATTGCGACCAGAACAGCTTGTCCACTTCACGATCTGTTTGATCTCGGAAGTATTTGGCCGCATCGACAGCGCTCGCCGCCAAGTCCATATATGCGTCTGCCGAACTCCATAGCCGATCCAGAGGGGCATACCGCGGATCTCCAAACTTCCTCCGCAGCATAAAGGGCTTCCCAACCGCAATATCCCTGGCCTCACGCAGCTCCTCCTTCTTCGCTCTCATAGCAGAGCGGGTGTCTTTGTTCGCCATCGTCGCCTTTTCAAGGTCTGTTGCCTTCGCTCGGTTTTCTTATTCAAGGAACTGGCAACGGTCAGCAGTGTCTTTTAACTTTATGGCCATCTTGGCCATCTTCTCTTTGCTCTCGCAATGCGCGGCCTTCTCGGCTTTCAACTCTTCGACCGCCTTCGAAGTAGCCGCATTACCAATCCTTGCTTGTCCTTTGGCTTGGGCAAGTTCCGCCCGTAGGGTTTCCACGGTGGCAGCTCCATCTGCAGTCACAACATATTAAAGATACTGGCATCATGCTGCTCTTACTATGTGGCATTCACCAGAAAATACCACTTACCCTGTGCCTCGTCAAGCCTCTTGTTAACAAGCTCGATGTTGGCATCCGCCGCATCGAGTTGCCGCTTCAGTTCGGCAAACTCATGAGTCTAGCTAGCCACCGGAGCTCCCACTACCTGCACATTAAAACGGTATGGTTATTGCCTGGGACTACGACCCTCTGTTTGTCGCCGTTCTCGGCGACAACCTGAGTCTCAGGGGCTACTATCTACACAGGGCACACCTAAAAATGTGCGGTACCATCACAAATGTACATCATTTTACGTACCTCAAAGCCCGTCAGTAGACTCATAAAGGCATCATGCAACCCGCTTTCGGCGGATGAAATCCTTTCCATCACCGTGCCCATCAATGTATGGTGTTCTTATGAGATGGCCACTCGCTCCAAAAGCTCTCTCAGTACGTAGGACCGCATACCAGACGGTGCCGGACTCTTCTGTTTGCTCTCTTCGAGAGCCGGACGTTGGGGACTTCGGGTGACTATAGGATTATCTTCTGGCCTCACCGGATCTGGAGAGGCCCTCCGTGAAGACACTTCAAGGTCGCCCGCTTCTTGAGCGGAGGAGTCCGGGGGAGGCGTTTCGCTCTCCATCATCTCCGGAAGAAGATCCCCTGAAGACGAGCTCTGCTGAGAAGGGCTAAGATCCGAACTGCAAGATAAATACTTCGGTTATTTTCCTTAGAGGTAAGGTAATATATCTTCACTATTAAATTACTTTTTAATTACTTACAACTCGTTAGAGGGCTGATCCCCACGTGGACTTTGTGCGGCAAGAGCACCCTCCAAGGCAGGACCCTCTGGTGGAGATTTCTTCTCCTGCTTGGAAACCTTGGTTTCCGGATCTTCGGAGGTAGTCCTCTTCCTTCCCCGGGGTGAGAGAATGTCAGATTCCTCCCCTCGGTTATCCTCCCTCACGGAGGCGCTCATTCCCTTGGTCGGAATAGGTAGCGGTGGAGGCCCGCTTTCGCCCTCATTATTCCCCCCTTTGTCTTCCTTTGAGGGCTCCGGGCAAGGTGCTAGCTCGAGCATCTTTTCCAGTACCGGATTTTCCAAACCCTCAGGAAGGGGGGCCGAACACCGAATCATCTTTGCCTTTGTTATCTAGTCCTGGTCAAAGAGCGATTTCTCAAAATAACGTCATGATAAATGAAAGACGGTGTGTTCGGCTAGAGGATAACTTACTTGGTCGGCGGTGCGGTTGCTGCTCAAGCCCACGTCCTCGGTAGTATCCGGACACTCTATTTGGGGTCCGAAGAATGATCTATACATCTCCTCGTGTGTCAGGCCGAGGAAATTCTGAATAGCGCGTGGTCCTTCTGGGTTGAACTCCCACATGCGAAGAGGCCGTCGTTTGCATGGCTGGATTCGTCGAACCAGCATGACTTGCATTACCATAATCAAACTGAAATCTCCTTCAAAGAGATTTTGAACACGGCTTTGCAGTACATGCACGTCCTTGGCGGGACCCCAACTCAGCCCTCTGCTAATCCATGACATCAGTTGTGGTGGAGGGCCTGAGCGGAAAGCAGGGGCAACCGCCCACTTGGCACTTCTGGGAGCGGTGATGTAAAACCACTCTCGTTGCCATAATCCGGACACCTCTAGAATAGAACCCTTTGGCCATGGAGCTCCGGTGATCCTGCTTATTAATGCGCCTCCGCACGCTACATGCTTCCCGTCGACCATCTTCGGCTTCACGTCAAAGGTGTTGAGCCATAGGCCGAAGTGAGGGGTAATGCGGAGGAAAGCCTCACATACAACAATAAATCATGAGACGTGGAGAAAGGAGTCCGGGGCTAGATCGTGGAAATCTAGCCCATAATAAAACATCAGCCCCCAAACGAAGGGATCCAGAGTGAGGCCTAGACCTCGGAGGAAGTGGGAGATGAACACGATGTCTTCGTTGGGTTCAGGAGTAGGGACGACCTACCCTCGGGCAGGCAGTCGATGCGAAACCTCGGTGGTCAGGTATCTGGCCTCCCTCAACTTCTTGATATCTTCTTCTGTAACGGAGGAGGGCATCCACCGGCCTTGAAGGCTAGATCCGGACATGATTGAAGGTCTAGAGCACCTGACCTGGTCTTTGGGTGTTAGAACTCGAGGCGGGGGGAGGATTCAATTGAGCACGGGAGGGAAAGAGTAAAAGCCTTGTCCCTTTATAAAGAGGGTGAATATCAAGCGTCCTCTCCGTAGCCGTTTGGGACTTGCCTATAATCTAGGAGTCCTAGATACGGTTGGGTTACCCACAACCGTATTGATGAGAATCCCATAATTAGGGGAACACGATCTTTGCTTTGACAAGATGTGTCAAAAAACTGCCTCATGTTATGTGCGGGGCTAGTTAAAGGAAACAGTTCGAATAATCACCGGGCCATGACATAATGTCGTGTTGCCAAGACGTGTCAGAAAATTAGATTTGTGGAAGTATTATTCTCTCTACAATGGTATGTGGAACTTATTTTGCAGGGTCGGACACTATCCTTGTATTCAAATTCTTCCGTGATGTATTCGGAGGAGGAACCCGCCTTGCAATGCCGAAGACAATACTGTGCGCCGGACTCATCGTCATTGAAAGCCTGGTTCAGGGGCTACTGAGGGAGTCCTGGATTAGGGGGTCTCCGGACAGCCGGACTATATCCTTTGGCCGGACTGTTGGACTATGAAGATACAAGATTGAAGACTTCGTCTCGTGTCCGGATGGGACTATACTTGGCGTGGAAGGCAAGCTAGGCAATACAGATATGTATATCTCCTCCTTTGTAACCGACCTTGTGTAACCCTAGCCCTCTCCGGTGTCTATATAAACCGGAGGGTTTTAGTCCGTAGGACACAACAACAATAACATACAATCATACCATAGGCTAGCTTATGGGGTTTAGCTTCTCTGATCTCGTGGTAGATCTACTCTTGTACTACCCATATCATCAATATTAATCAAGCAGGACGTAGGGTTTTACCTCCATCAAGAGGGCCCAAACCTGGGTAAAACTTCGTGTCCTCTGCCTCCTGTTACCATCCGCCTTAGACGCACAGTTCGGGACCCCCTACCCGAGATCTGCCGGTTTTGACACCGACACTCATCTCTTTATAAGGGCGGCCGAAGCCATGCGCCCCCATAGCCTGGTTAAACTCGCTTATCCCCCAAACGTCGTAATCAATGGCGCAGTTGGGTTACCCACGCCCGTATTGATGAGAATCCCATAATAAGGGGAACACGATCTCTGCTTTGACAAGACATGTCAAGAAACTGCCTCGCGTTGTGTGCGGGGCTAGTTAAAGGAAACGGTTCGAATAATTACCGGGCCATGGCATAATGTCATGTTGCCAAAATGTGTCAGCAGATTAGATTTGTGGAAATGTTATTCTCTCTACGGTGGTATGTGGAACTTATTTTGCAGGGTCGGACACTATCCTTGTATTAAAATTCTTCTGTGATGTATTCGGCGGAGGAACCTACCTTGCAATGCCGAAGACAATACTGCGCGCCGGACTCATCGTCATTGAAGCCTGGTTTAGGGGCTACTAAGGGAGTCCTGGATTAGGGGGTCTCTGAACAGCCGGACTATATCCTTTTACCGGACTGTTGGACTATGAAGATACAAGATTGAAGGCTTCGTCTCGTGTCCGGATGGGACTCTACTTGGAGTGGAAGGCAAGCTAGGCAGTACGGATATGGATATCTCCTCCTTTGTAACCGACCTTGTGTAACCCTAACCCTCTCTGGTGTCTGTACAAACCGGAGGGTTTTAGTCCATAGGACACAATAACATACAATCATACCATAGGCTAGCTTCTAGGGTTTAGCCTCTCCGATCTCGTGGTAGATCAACTCTTGTAATACTCATATCATCAAGAATAAATCAAGCAGGATGTAGGGTTTTACCTCCATCAAGAGGGCCCGAACCTAGGTAAAACACCGTGTCCCCTGCCTCATGTTACCATCCGCCTTAGACGCACAGTTCGGGACCCCCTACCCGAGATCCACCGGTTTTGACACCGACAGTAGCCTTGCTCCTCTTCCCAAATGAAAGGCGGGAAGGGATCCCACAATGGCCGAATTCAAAGGGAGACAACTAGTACATGCTATCCTGACAAAATTAGTCTTCGCCTGCTCTTGGTCGTGACGCCACGGTGGGCTCCGCGATGACCTCCGTCCTGCCGTCCTGGCGGTCTTGGTCTTGTTGCACCGGAATGGAAACCTTTAGCTGATCCCTCGGGACTCCGCGCCTACGCTTGCCTCCTTAGCACCAAAGAGGAAACTGGTACACTACGCCCGCTGGCGCCCGCCTAGCCTTGGTCATCATGGCTCACGTCACATGATCCTCGCAAGGTGCACTTTGCATAGCTATCTATGCTCCTCGGGAGCCAGCCTAGGGAGGATGTCCCCCAGGGAGGCCTTGGTGTCGTCCGCCTCGCGAGGCTTGGCCCCTCGCGAGGGTCTTGAGTTGTTGATGTTGAAGCTGGGCCGTACCGGGCCGCCGACCGAGGCACGCTATGGGCTGCAGGCAGGCAAGTCTGGGTACCCCCATTCCCAGAACACCGACAGTTTTTACATCCAACTCATGTGCTATTTATTAATTTGGCAAAAATAATAACACGGGAGAGGGTCAGAACACGAACACACTTGCATGTGGACCAAATATATGTATGAAGATGATGGTTTGATGTTCGAATACCCAATGCACAACTTTTATGTGGCACCTGTCGCACAAAAGCACAGTATTGCTAGTCAACCACCCCCTACAAACCCCACTTCGTATCAGTGGTAAGGGAATCCTAGCTACGAATGCATGCCCCCAAATAGCGAGGTCTGAAATCTCACCCTACCATAACACAAAACCTATAGGAGTCCATCATATATATGTATATATATATATGGTCAAACTTCCTCTTTCGCTTCCCGACAAAGGTGGACTGTGTGCCGACCCACAAATGTGTTCTTGTGGCACAAGAAGGGTCAGACCACATACGAACCTCATGAGGGTGGCCCTACTATATGTATATGAAAATGGTGTGGTGTGTGATATTTAACTACCATTCATAACTTTTGATGTGGCACGTGTGCCTCGCAAATTAGCCGGACTTCCCCTACCCCACCGAGGTTGCAGGTTGCACGAAGTAGCCCCCCCCCCCCACACACACACATGTCGGTGGGATGGCATCTCACCAAGATGTACTGTAACACGGACCAAGTAGAATCCAACTTGGTCGTACAACCTCTCCCTGCTTGTTGTTGGTCAAAGTGATGGACGTCCACACGGCCTCGCAAAATGGGCTAGCTTGTCACCGATAACCTCGCAAGGGAGTATTGTATGAAGACATACCCACTATGTGCATGTGGCCAAATTATGTATATGGAAGTGGTGTGTGTGGTGTTTGAATACCCAATGTGCAAATTTGGTGTGGCAGTATGCTTTGGAACCATACAATCCCCACAACGAGCGAGGGTTCATGACGCGTAGCATGTGCTCAAACTTAATTAGGCTTCGAATGGGTCGTCCCTACTATACGGTAACTCGAAGCAAAGAAGAAGAATATATCCACCCTGGTAACCTTTCTCGTCGTTGGTCAAAATGATGGACGTCCACGCGGGCCCATGAATATATATAGGCTTGCCGCCCATAACCAAGAGAGTGAGAGTGTGTCCAAAGACAACCATTATTGCATGTGTGTGTCCTAAACATATTGATGGAGTGCATGCATATGTGTTGAATACCCGACCCACTGCACACAACATTGATGTGGTGCATGCGTTGAAAATTGCAGAGGTCCCCACACATAGCAAGAGGTCGTTCATGACGTGTCGTGTGCTCGCCCCCTTGGATCCAGAGGGATAGATTCATGTGTACAGATGCGCTATTATATATATGTAATCTCACATCATGGTCTATATCAAGACAAAACAAAAAATTAATCCCCTCCTAAGTCAAATTAGTTAACCTCTCTCGCGCTGTCGGTGAAAGTGATGGACCAAGCTGGTCACCCCCCTCGACACATACTATATATACACCTAGTAACACAACCCTAAAAGAATTAATCCTCCTTGTTCGTTAAACGCATACCTCTCTCTTGCTGGGTCAAAGTGATGGACGACGAACTCGTGGGCCCAACACAGAAGAGAAGCGTACATCGCATGCGAGTGATCATCCTATATAGGACTAGGTAGTACGTACCACCATCTGCATGCATGTGGCCCATAGAGCTGCTTGTGTGATGTTTGAATACGCAATGCACAATTTTGATGTGGCACCACGTATATAGGAAACCAAAAAGTCCCAGCAGAGAGCGCGAGTTTCATAAGCGTGGTATGTGCTATATGTACGCCCCATTCGACGCGTGGTATATATATACTTCTACTGTATAGCACAAACCAAAAAACAGTCATTCCTTGATGATCAAATTAACCTCTCTCTGATTGGGTCAAAGTGATGGAGGACAACCTCGCATGCCCATGGATGGAAGCGCCACACGCGTGTGAGTTCCAATATATAGGGCAACCACCGTCTGCATGGTATTGCGTGATGTTTGAATACCAATATAATGTGCAACTTTGAGGTGGAACCTGCCTCGGGAACCGAAAAGTCCCCACATGGAGTGAGGTTATGACACACATATATATAGAGCATTTATGTTGCCCCATCTTTGACATGTATACATACTCCTATAACGTGCATATACGTAAGACAAACCAAAAAGAACCATCCTTGTTGATCAAATTAGCCTCTCTCTCGTTGTATGCTCAACTGGTTGACGACGACCTCATGGGCCCACAGAGAGAGGCACACGCGAGTGATGTCATAGGACAAAACCACCGCATGCATGCGCCCGTGTGTTATGTGATGTTTGAATTCCCAATGCACAACTTTGACGTGGCACATGCTTTGCAAACCAGAAACGCACTACACCACGATGCGTGTAGCCCCCTCACTTCAAGCCGGGGGGAGTGTGTACGCACGTGCTCGAACTTTGATATGGAATCCCACCATGAGCCACACCACACACATGACAAGATGAATCCACCTTCTGGTCAAATTAATGCCTCTCATTGTCGATGGAAACTTAAAACCTTTGCAGGCAAACAAATGGGCACGTCGCTGATAACTTCACGAGGAAGAGTGTCCGAGAGGACCACCAATTAATGCATGCATGTGGCCCGGACATTATTTATGAAAGGGGTGTGCAATGCTTTAAATAACCAATTCATGACTTTGATGTGGCATATATGACTCACAAAATGATCAATAATCCCACACGGAGGTTCACGACTCATAGTGTATTGCCGGACCCCTCCCCCCAACCCACCGCCCACACAGAGAGACACACACATCCCGCACCACCACAACCACTCTGAGGCATGTCAAACTTTTTTTGCAGTGAACATGTGACGTAAGGCGGAGTGTCGTGTTAATTTTTTTTAAAACAGACATCATTCGACCGTTTTTATACATTGATTGTTTTCCTAGAGATTTAATGTCCAAAAATCAAATTTGAGCTACATGTGCACCAAAATGGGTTGCAAAATCATATGTGATCCTGGGTGCATGTTTCCATGTGCAAGAGATTTCAAAATATTGAGAATATATATTTTTAAAATTCAGTAAATCCAAAACTTAGTTGAAATTAATGAAACTTATCGTGGTGTCATATATGGACACCAGTAGACTGTGATATTGTATTTTTTCGTCAACGAGACCCGTTTTGATATAATCTTCTTACAAACGGGAGATTATTAAAAACTGGCAACCAATATCTCATACGGATTATTTATTTGGACCGTGTGTGTTAGACCGTGCCATGCTTCAGTTAAGCAGTAAAGCGGCAGAAAATAAACCAAAAAATATACGTGCTGCCACATGCCCCGTCAGAACACGAACACACTTGCATGTGGACCAAATATATGTATGAAGATGATGGTTTGATGTTCGAATACCCAATGCACAACTTTTATGTGGCACCTGTCGCACAAAAGCACAGTATTGCTAGTCAACCACCCCCTACAAACCCCACTTCGTATCAGTGGTAAGGGAATCCTAGCTACGAATGCATGCCCCCAAATAGCGAGGTCTGAAATCTCACCCTACCATAACACAAAACCTATAGGAGTCCATCATATATATATATATATGGTCAAACTTCCTCTTTCGCTTCCCGACAAAGGTGGACTGTGTGCCGACCCACAAATGTGTTCTTGTGGCACAAGAAGGGTCAGACCACATACGAACCTCATGAGGGTGGCCCTACTATATGTATATGAAAATGGTGTGGTGTGTGATATTTAACTACCATTCATAACTTTTGATGTGGCACGTGTGCCTCGCAAATTAGCCGGACTTCCCCTACCCCACCGAGGTTGCAGGTTGCACGAAGTAGCCCCCCCCCACACACACATGTCGGTGGGATGGCATCTCACCAAGATGTACTGTAACACGGACCAAGTAGAATCCAACTTGGTCGTACAACCTCTCCCTGCTTGTTGTTGGTCAAAGTGATGGACGTCCACACGGCCTCGCAAAATGGGCTAGCTTGTCACCGATAACCTCGCAAGGGAGTATTGTATGAAGACATACCCACTATGTGCATGTGGCCAAATTATGTATATGGAAGTGGTGTGTGTGGTGTTTGAATACCCAATGTGCAAATTTGGTGTGGCAGTATGCTTTGGAACCATACAATCCCCACAACGAGCGAGGGTTCATGACGCGTAGCATGTGCTCAAACTTAATTAGGCTTCGAATGGGTCGTCCTACTATACGGTAACTCGAAGCAAAGAAGAAGAATATATCCACCCTGGTAACCTTTCGCGTCGTTGGTCGAAATGATGGACGTCCACGTAGGCCCACGAATATATATAGGCTTGCCGCCCATAACCAAGAGAGTGAGAGTGTGTCCAAAGACAACCATTATTGCATGTGTGTGTCCTAAACATATTGATGGAGTGCATGCATATGTGTTGAATACCCGACCCACTGCACACAACATTGATGTGGTGCATGCGTTGAAAATTGCAGAGGTCCCCACACATAGCAAGAGGTCGTTCATGACGTGTCGTGTGCTCGCCCCCTTGGATCCAGTGGGATAGATTCATGTGTACAGATGCGCTATTATATATATGTAATCTCACATCATGGTCTATATCAAGACAAAACAAAAAATTAATCCCCTCCTAAGTCAAATTAGTTAACCTCTCTCGCGCTGTCGGTGAAAGTGATGGAGCAAGCTGGTCACCCCCCTCGACACATACTATATATACACCTAGTAACACAACCCTAAAAGAATTAATCCTCCTTGTTCGTTAAACGCATACCTCTCTCTTGCTGGGTCAAAGTGATGGACGACGAACTCGTGGGCCCAACACAGAAGAGAAGCGTACATCGCACGCGAGTGATCATCCTATATAGGACTAGGTAGTACGTACCACCGTCTGCATGCATGTGGCCCATAGAGCTGCTTGTGTGATGTTTGAATACGCAATGCACAATTTTGATGTGGCACCACGTATATAGGAAACCAAAAAGTCCCCGCAGAGAGCGCGAGTTTCATAAGCGTGGCATGTGCTATATGTACGCCCCATTCGACGCGTGGTATATATATACTTCTACTGTATAGCACAAACCAAAAAACAGTCATTCCTTGATGATCAAATTAACCTCTCTCTGATTGGGTCAAAGTGATGGAGGACAACCTCGCATGCCCACGGATGGAAGCGCCACACGCGTGTGAGTTCCAATATATAGGGCAACCACCGCCTGCATGGTATTGCGTGATGTTTGAATACCAATATAATGTGCAACTTTGAGGTGGAACCTGCCTCGGGAACCGAAAAGTCCCCACATGGAGTGAGGTTATGACACGCATATATATAGAGCATTTATGTTGCCCCATCTTTGACATGTATACATACTCCTATACCGTGCATATACGTAAGACAAACCAAAAAGAACCATCCTTGTTGATCAAATTAGCCTCTCTCTCGTTGTACGCTCAACTGGTCGACGACGACCTCATGGGCCCACAGAGAGAGGCACACGCGAGTGATGTCATAGGAAAAAACCACCGCATGCATGCGCCCGTGTGTTATGTGATGTTTGAATTCCCAATGCACAACTTTGACGTGGCACATGCTTCGCAAACCAGAAACGCACTACACCACGATGCGTGTAGCCCCCTCACTTCAAGCCGGGGGGAGTGCGTACGCACGTGCTCGAACTTTGATATGGAATCCCACCATGAGCCACACCACACACATGACAAGATGAATCCACCTTCTGGTCAAATTAATGCCTCTCATTGTCGATGGAAACTTAAAACCTTTGCAGGCAAACAAATGGGCACGTCGCTGATAACTTCACGAGGAAGAGTGTCCGAGAGGACCACCAATTAATGCATGCATGTGGCCCGGACATTATTTATGAAAGGGGTGTGCAATGCTTTAAATAACCAATTCATGACTTTGATGTGGCATATATGACTCACAAAATGATCAATAATCCCACACGGAGGTTCACGACTCATAGTGTACTGCCGGACCCCTCCCCCCAACCCACCGCCCACACAGAGAGACACACACATCCCGCACCACCACAACCACTCTGAGGCATGTCAAACTTTTTTTGCAGTGAACATGTGACGTAAGGCGGAGTGTCGTGTTAATTTTTTTTAAAACAGACATCATTCGACCGTTTTTATACATTGATTGTTTTCCTAGAGATTTAATGTCCAAAAATCAAATTTGAGCTACATGTGCACCAAAATGGGTTGCAAAATCATATGTGATCCTGGGTGCATGTTTCCATGTGCAAGAGATTTCAAAATATTGAGAATATATATTTTTAAAATTCAGTAAATCCAAAACTTAGTTGAAATTAATGAAACTTATCGTGGTGTCATATATGGACACCAGTAGACTGTGATATTGTATTTTTTTCGTCAACGAGACCCGTTTTGATATAATCTTCTTACAAACGGGAGATTATTAAAAACTGGCAACCAATATCTCATACGGATTATTTATTTGGACCGTGTGTGTTAGACCATGCCATGCTTCAGTTAAGCAATAAAGCGGCAGAAAATAAACCAAAAAATATACGTGCTGCCACATGCCCCGTGTTATCCGTATAGAGTTAGTGATTAATTGTTTGTTCTATACAAATGATTTTTGCTAATAATCCGACTAGGGTTAGCTTGCGTGCTAATAATTCACGGCCAGATCTTGAGAATTGATTTTGAATGTCCTACATATATGTTTGTGCCTTTTTTCTTCCTGGTCTTGAGAATTGATTTCGAATGTCCTACATGTTATGCCATTTTTTCTTTCAGATTGGTATGTACACAGATGAGGCTCCAGCCAGCGCCGCCGCCGGATGTAGATCTTAGACCTGGTTGTGCGGCCAGAAACGGCACCCTGGATCCAAGGAACCAGTAGAATATCCAGCGGACCGCATTAGCGATCTCCCGGACGACATCCTTGGGGAGATCATCTCCTTTCTCCCCACCAAGGATGGCTGCCGCACACAAGTCGTCACATCTCGGTGGCGCACTCTATAGCAAATCGCGCCTCTTAATCTCGACTGTCGTCAGCTATCTGTCGATGATGATTCTTAACTCCCTAGAGCCATCATCTCCTCCCACGAGGGCTCCGTTCAACACATCTGCATCCCAGCATGCTACCTGCTGGACATACCCTGCACGGTGGCCGCCTGGCTGACATCTCGTCGATTCGATAAACTCCAGCAGCTTGAGTTCTACCATGACTATGTATGTAACATACCACAAACCGATGCATCTGTGCCCTCACCACCGATGTCCATCTCGTGGTTTTCCTCCTCTCTCCACACAGCCACCTTCGCCCAGTGCCATTTAGCAGGCAATCTGGTACGAATGCTTCGACTCCCACTGCTAAAAAAACTTGCTTGCTTGTGGTGGTTGATCTGTCACAGCATCATCCACTCCAGTTGCCCTGCCCTGGAGCACTTGCTGCTTGTTTTTGAAATGGAAATTCGTATCCGCTGTCTCAAAATAAAGTCGCCCCACCTTGTAA
The DNA here is from genome assembly GCF_003073215.2 of Triticum urartu. Lineage (NCBI taxonomy): Eukaryota > Viridiplantae > Streptophyta > Magnoliopsida > Poales > Poaceae > Triticum > Triticum urartu. The sequence continues at coordinate 191,661,219 of NC_053023.1, forward strand.
GCATGGGAATTTGTTTTTTGGGCATGATCTCGTCATCGAAGATGCCCCTTCACTTCGAAGGTTGCTCCTTGATTCTGTTATAGTACCTACGCAAATAACAGTAGTCTCTGCGCCTAAACTGGAGACCTTGGGTTCAATTCGTGATCCTTTTAGATGGTTCAAGATGGTGTTTCACTCCACAACTATTGAGGTATTGTATATTATTCATGTAAACTTCCGTAAGCTACTTTTTTCATCTGTGCACATAAGTTAAGTATCATCTTGGAGTACACTTTTGGTACTAATATTATGTTCTATGCTCAATGAAGAGCTTATCCATCATATCAGTGGTGGTGGATTCTGTCAAGACCTTACATATCAGTATGTGGTGTTTTGATCTGGATATGATTATTAGCTTGCTGCAATGCTTTCCATGTCTGGAGAATTTGTATATAAAGGTGATGATTTCACGCACATTGAAAGCCCATATATAATGTACTATAATTAATCATTCATCTATCACTCTTTCAACATAATCTTTTTTAGACATTAACTGTTTTCAATCTTCATCTCCATTTAGGCACTAACACATGGACGAGAAGGTATAACCAATCGATGATCAAGAAGCACCAGGATTTTCTTAGATCTCATGACATTCGTTTGAAGACAGTAACGCTAGAAGGATATGCATCCAACAATGCAAACACTAGCTTTGTCACATTCTTCATGTTGAATGCGAGGGCACTATTGTTGATGAGGATTAAGTTTTTCGACAATAAATTTCTTACGGCTGCAAGTGTTGAGCAGGATAAAAAGAAGTTTTAGGTGGACCTAAGGGCTTTTTGATCATACTCGGCTTCTATTTACAACATCTTGTCATCATGGACTAGTAGAATTTTTGGGCCGGGATCTTGATTTTATGGATAAGACCGATCCATTTGATTGTGACTGTCGAAAACTTTGGTTGAGTTAGATTTCATTGTCCTGTTCAATCTGGATTTTGTCTAAACCTGATGAGCAATTAATCCTCGTGCTTTTGTACTATTTGTTAGCTGGAGTTAGATATTGTTGCCCTTTTCAACTCGGCTCTGACCCATATTTTCTTTCATACTGGGCCAATGGCTTACCATTTCTTTAATTAATACATAAATATTATAAGCATTCACAACATAGGGAAAGAACATCACTCTCGCGGGATTCTTGAGATCTTTGTTCATTACAGAACTGCAAGTTCTTAGCGCCCACCAGCACCCACAAACTTTTTTTCAGCTTGCATACCAAATGTGATGTAATTCTTAATAGGAAAAGCTGCATGGTAGTGACATATTTGGATTTATCATTTGGTACCCACGAGGAAAAAGCCTATCCAGGATGGTGCCGACTCGACAGTAAACATTGAGAAACCTGGTTTTAAAATTACTGTAAATCCAAAACTCGCCTCAAAATCATGAAACTTGCCATGGTGTTATGTCATAGCACCAACATGATGTGGTAAAAAATTAGTCCAATTTGGGACAAGTTTTGGTACAAACTTCTTACAAACCAGAGCTTCTCTCAAAAAGGCTCATGGTTCTGAGAGGGACCTTGTCACCTATGTGTGCGAAACGACGTATGCTATCTCTTCCTGCCTTGATTTATTTTATAGAGGCAACATGCAAAAATAGTAGCGTCGTCCTAAAAATATGAAATTATTCACGGTTCGTTTTTCCTTTTTATACATTATTTGAGTTTCCTAGGCATTTTGGGATGTACTTTGGTGTGTGCAAAGTCATGTATGTACTAGCAACATATGTAATTTGATGTTCAATCTGTTTATGGAATCAAGTCCTTATAAGTTATAAGTACATATGATGTTGTTCTATGTGCAATGACATCGCACACGGACCATACTCGGGAACCCGTCGGTGATGATTTCATCAATCGCTGACAATTGTATACCCGCAAGCGTTTGCCCACAACACACATGGCGTATTAGCAGCAATCATTTGTGTTATTATCAGTCTTCGCACACATTTCTGATTACAGACCTGTTTGCCACGTATCACACACATTTTGTTATATTGAACCGTTTCTGTTCTCTTGGCTCAAAGCAAACAGTTCATCCGAGTGAACCGCATGCCGTATATCGCACACACCTTGATCTGGCTGATCGTTTCTTTTGTGTTGCCTAATCACAAACAGTTCATCCGAGTGAACCGTATGTTGTATATTGCACACACCTTCATCTGGCTACCCGTTTCTTTTGTTCCTCCTCATTGCAAACAGTTAATTGAACTGAACCATATGCCATGCATCACACACACAACTAAAATCTGAACCATGTTTGATGCATCGGCCATCACAAATGTTTTGCACCTTTTTTGACGGGTTTTTTATGCCACCGTTCGCGATTATTGCATCGCACACAGTTTCGCCGAACGGTCTCTGACCGCAGTGTCGCGTTAGCAGCATCTTGCAGTAGTGCTCCTACTGATGCTTTAGAAATATATTTGCTAGACCATGAAAATGACATGTTTATGAATGAAAGAAACGAAATAGATGAGATATTCTTTAAACAAATTACTGTTTTGAAACACAATTTACATGTTGAAACTCTTGGAGATCCTCTACCACTCAAGAGTGATCTTGTGTTCGATCTTAACCAATTACCCGATACTCTGAAATATGCTTATCTTAGTGAAAATAAGATATCATGTTATTATTAGTGCTAACCTTTCAGAGCATGAAGAAAAGAGATTATTGAAAACTCTGAGGAAGCACCATGCCGCTATTGGATATACTCTTGATGATCTTAAGGGCATTAGTCCCACTTTATGTATGAAAGAAGTGGTAAGAAATGAAAAATTAAAGCTTCTAGAAGCAGGTATAATCTATCCCATAGCTGGTAGTAAATGCGTAAGTCCCACCCATTATGTCCCTAAGAAGGGAGGTATTACTGTTGTTCCAAATGATAAAAATGAATTGATTCCACAAACAATTATTACAGGTTATAGAATGATAATTTACTTTAGAAAATGAAACAAAGCTACTAGGGAAGATCATTATCCTCTGCCATTCATTGATCAAATGCTAGAAAGACTATTCAAACATACACATTTCTGCTTTCTAGATGGATATTATGTTTTTCCCAAATACCCGTGTCACAAGAGGATCAAGAAAAAACCACTTTTATGTGCCCTTTTGGTACTCTTGCTTATAGACATATGCATTTTCGTTTATGCAATGCACCTGCTACCTTTCAAAGATGTATGACTGTTATATTCTCTGACTTTTGTGAAAAGATTGTCGAGGTTTTAATGGATGATTTTTCTGTTTACAGAACTTCTTTTGATGATTGCTTAAGCAACCTTGACCGAGTTTTGTGGATATGTTAATAAACTAATCTTGTTTTGAATTGGGAGAAGTGCCACTTTATGGTTAATGAAGGTATTGTCTTGGGGCATAAAATATCCGAAAGAGGTATTGAAGTTGATAAAGCTAAAGTTGATGCTATTGAAAAATGCCATGTCCTAAAGATATCAAAGGTATAAGAAGTTTCCTTGGTCATGCTGGTCTTTATAGGAGATTTATTAAAGACTTCTCTAAAATTTCTAGGCCCGTTACTAATATCTTGCAAAAAAATATTTCCATTTGTTTTTGATGATGATTGTGTAGAAGCCTTTGAAATACTTAAGAAAGACACAATCTCCGCACCTATTATTCAACCACCTGATTGGAACATACCCTTTGAAATTATGTGCAATGCTAGTGATTATGTTGTTGGTGTTGTTCTAGGACACAGAGTTGATAAGAAACTAAATGTTATTCATTATGCTAGTAAAACCCAAGACGATGTTCAAAGAAATTATGCTACCACTGAAAAAAGAATTTTTAGAAGTTGTGTTTGCTTGTGATAAATTCAGATCTTATATTATTGATTCTAAAGTAACTGTTCACACCGATCATGCTGCTATTAAGTACCACATGGAAAAGAAAGATGCTAAGCCTAGACTCATTAGTTGGGTTCTCTTGCTACAAGAATGTGATTTGCATATTATCGATAGGAAAGGGGCTGAGAACCCAGTAGTAGACAACTTGTCTAGGTTAGAAAATATTCTTGATAACCCACTACCTATTGATGATAACTTTCCTGATGAAAAATTAGCGGTCATAAATGCTTCTCGTAGTACTCCATGGTATGCAGATTATGCTAATTATATTATTGCTAAATTTATACCACCTAGTTTCACATATCAACAGAAGAAAAAGTTTTTCCATGATTTAAGACATTACTTCTGGGATGACCCACACCTTTATAAAGAAGGAGTAGATGATGTTATTAGACGTTGTATACCTGAGCATGAACAAGAACAAATCTGTCACTCCGAGGCTTACGGAGGACACCATGTGGGATATAGAACTACACACAGGGTATTACAATCTGGTTTTTATTGGCCTACTCTCTTCAAAGATGCTCATAAGTTTGTTTTGTCCTGTGATGAATGCCAAATAATTGGTAATATTAGTAGATGTCAGGAAACACATATGAATTATTTACTTGTTATTGAACCGTTTGATGTTTGGAGCTTTGATTATATGGGACCTTTTTCATCCTATAATGGGTATACATATATTTTAGTTATAGTTGATTACGTTACTAAGTGGGTAGATGCTATTCCAACTAGTAGTGCTGATCATAACACATCTATTAAAATGCTTAAAGAAGTTATTTTCTCGAGGTTTGGAGCCCCTAGATATTTATGACTAATGGTGGTTTACACTTTATTCATGGTTCTTTCCGTAAATTGCTTACTAAATATGATGTTAACCATATAATTGATTCAACTTACCACCCTCACTCAAGTGGTCAAGTAGAATTAAGTAACAGAGAAATAAAGTTGATCTTGCAGAAGAGTGTTAATAGATCTAGAAAGATTTGGTCTAAGAAACTTGATGATGCATTATGGTCATATAGAACTTCTTATAAAAATCCTATGGGTATGTCTCCCTATAAAATGGTTTATGGAAAAGCATGTCACTTACCTCTCGAATTAGAACACTGATACGTCTCCAACGTATCTATAATTTTTGATTGTTCCATGCTATTATATTATCTATTTTGGATATTTTATATGCATTAATATGCTATTTTATATTATTTTTGGGACTAACCTATTAACCTAGAGCCCAGTGCCAGTTCTTGTTTTTTCCTTGTTTTAGAGTTTCGCAAAAAAGAATACCAAACAGAGTCCAAACAGAATAAAACTTTTGCGATGATTTTTCTTGGACCAGAAGACATCTAGAGGACTTGGAGTGAAAGTCAGAGAAGCCACGAGGCGGTGATGACCCACAAGTATAGGGGATCGATTGTAGCTCTTTTAGATAAGTAAGAGTGTTGAACCCAATAGGGAGCAGAAGGAAATGACAAGTGGTTTTCAGCAAGGTAATGTCTGCAAGTGCTGAAATTATAAGTAGCAGAGTAGTTTGATAGCAAGGTAATTTGTAACGAGCAAGTATCAATAGTAGCAATAAAAGTGCAGTAAGGTAGCGCAATCCTTTTGAGGCAAAGGACATGCCAAAACGGTTTCTTATGATAAGCAAAGAATTCTTGAGGGTACACGGGATTTTCATCTAGTCACTTTCATCATGTTGGTTTAATTCGTGTTCGGTATTTTGATAATTTGATATGTGGGTCGACCGGTGCTTAGGTGTTGTTCTTACTTGAAAAAACCTCCTACTTATGATTAACCCTCCTGCAAGCATCCGCAACTACGAGAAAAGTATTAAGAATAAATTCTAACCATAGCATTGAACTTTTGGATCCAATCGGCCCCTTATGGAATATCGCATAAATCTGTCACTCTCGCAACCCATCATCTAATTGCTACTCCACAATGCATTCCCTTAGGCCCAAATATGGTGAAGTGTCATGTAGTCGACATTCACATGACACCACTAAGGGAATCACAACATACATACTATCAAAATATCGAACACATATCAAGTTCACATGATTACTTGCAACATGATTTCTCCCGTGACCTCAAGAACAAAAGTAACTACTCACAAATGATAATCATGCTCAAGATCGGAGGGGTATTAAATAGCATATTGGATCTGAACATATAATCTTCCACCAAATAAACCATATAGTAATCAACTACAAGATGTAATCAACACTACTAGTCACCCAGAAGCACCAATCTATAGTTCCGATAACAAGATTGAACACAAGACATGAACTAGGGTTTGAGATGAGATGGTGCTGTTGAAGATGTTGATGGATATTACCCTCCCCAAGATGGGAGAGTTGTTGGTGATGATTATGAAGATGATTTCCCCCTTCGGGGGGGGGGGGGGAGTTCCCCCGGTGGAATCGCTCCACCGGAGGGCAAAAGTGCTCCTGCCCAAGTTCCGCCTTGAGACGGCGGCGCTCCATCCCGAAAGTCCTCTCCTTATTTTTTTTCTAGGTCAAAATGACTTATATACCAGACGATGGGCACCGGAGGTGGGCCTGGGTGAGCACAACCCACCCTGGCGCGCCCAGGTGGGTTGTGCCCACCTGGTGGGCCCCCTCTGGTAGTTATTTGCTCCAATATTCATCATATATTTGATAAAAGAATCTCTGTGAAGTTTCAACTTGTTTGGAGTTGTGCAAAATAGGTGGCTTGACGTAGCTTTTCCAGGTCCAGATTTCCAGCTGCCGAAATTCTCCCTCTTTGTGTATACCTTGCATATTATAAGAGAAAAGGCATTAGAATTACTCCAAAAAATCATTATTATGGATAAAAACATCATAAATAACAGTAAGAAAACATGATGCAAAATGGACGTATCAACTCCCCCAAGCTTAGACCTCGCTTGTCCTCAAGCGAAAACCTAAATCGAAAAACATGTCCACATGCTTAGAGAGAGAGGTGTCAATAAAAACAAAATACGGACATAGAAGCATCATGTTCATTATTATAACAACAACAAACTTAAACATAAAACTTTTATTACAGACTTCTCATGAATAAGTGATAATTCATCACACTATTGAAGTATAAAGCAAAAACTCTATTAGAAACCAAAAAACTATGTTCTCAGTCAATTTTGCAACTACAATTCATCATCTTTTCAGGAAGGGTCACGTATCAGAGCCTTTAGGAAAGTTCACATACTCAACCATCATATAGTCTTCTATGATTGCTAACACTCACCGCATACACATGAGCAAAATGTTTCAACCGGGCACATAGGAAGATAGGGGCTTATAGTTTCGCTTCCCAATGTATTCACCTCAAGGGTGATGTGAACGATAATAAGTCATGCTATTTATATTCAACTGGACATATGTGTATAGATCTTTCCTCACCACATGATGCTTGCCAAAGGAGAAAAATAAAGAGGAATAGAAGGAAAACTTTGACTCTTTGCATAAAAGTAAATACATAAAAGTAAAAGATAGGCCCTTCGCAGAGGGAAGCAGAGGTTGCCATGCACTTATTTGTTTGTATGCTCAACCCCTTAGTGCAAAAGAACATCACGTTGCATTGCCCCTTGTGATAGTGACCTTTATTATGCAGTCTGTCGCTTTTATTCTTCACCATCACAAGTTCGTGCAACGCTCAATTTTCTCTTACACTAAATGATCTCACAGTTTCAGAAGCAATTTGTATTGCCTTTTGATACGTCTCCAACATATCTACTTTTCCTAACACTTTTCCTCTTGTTTTGGACTCTAATTTGCATGATTTGAATGAAATTAACCCTGGACTGACGTTGTTTTCAGCAGAACTACCATGATGTTGTTTTTATGCAGAAATAAAAGTTCTCAGAATGGAACGAAACTTTGCGAGGATTTTTTATATCAATAATAAGAATTTCTGGAGCCAATACCCACTAGAGGGGGGCACCTGGGTGAGCACTACCCACCAGGGGGAGCCCCCCTCTCCTGGTGCGACCAGGTGGGTTGTGCCCACCTGGTGGCCCCACAGACCCTGAAACCGACGCTATAAAATCCTATTTTTCCAGAAAAAAATTAGGGAAGAAGAATTATCGTGATCCACGAGACGGAGCCGCCATCACCTTCTATTCTTCATCAGGAGGCCAGATCTGGAGTTCGCTTGGGTCTCCGGAGAGGGGCATCTTCGATCTTCGTCATCACCAACCCTTCTCCATCACCAATTCCATGATGCTCCCCATCGGGAGTGAGTAATTCCATCACAGGCTCGCTGGTCGGTGAGGAGTTGGATGAGATTCATCATGTAATCGAGTTAGTTTTGTTAGGGCTTGATCCCTAGTATCCACTACGTTCTAAGATTGATGTTGCTATGCCATGCTTAATGCTTGTCACTTTGGGCCTAGGTGCCATGATTTCAGATCTGAACCGTTTATGTTACCACCGTTATATCCATGTTCTAGATCTGATCTTACAAGTTATAGTCACCTACTACGTGTTATGATCCGGCAACCCCGGAGTGACAATAACCGGGACTTCTCCTGGTGATGACCGTAGTTTGAGGAGTTCATGTATTCACTATGTGTTAATGCTTTGCTACGGTTCTCTATTAAAAGGAGGCCTTAATATCCCTTAGTTTCCAATATGGACCCCGCTGCCACGGGAGGGTAGGACAAAAGATGTCATGCAAGTTCTTTCCATAAGCATGTATGACTATTTATGTAATACATGCCCACATTATATTGATGAACTGGAGCTAGTGCCGTATCGCCCTAGGTTATAACTGTCTCATGATGAATATCATCCAACAAGTCACCAATCCAATGCCTACGAATTTATCCTATATTGTTCTTGCTAACTTACTACTACTATCATCACTCTTACACTTGCTACAAAATCACTACTATCACTGTTACTGTTACCATTGCTACCGCTACTACTATCAAAAAACTATCATATTACTGTGCCACTGATCACTTTGCTGTAGATAATTAATCTCCAGGTGTGGTTGAATTGACAACTTAGCTGCTAATACCTTGAAATATTCTTTGGCTCCCCTTGTGTCGAATCTATAAATTTGGGTTGAATACTCTACCCTTGAAAACTGTTGTGATCCCCTATACTTGTGGGTTTTCAAGACATTTTTCGGGCGCCGTTGCCGGGGAGCATAGCTATATTTGTTGAGTCACTTGGGATTATTATCATATTATCACTATGAAGAATCTGAAGGATGCTAAGACCAAGATATTTCCCTCAAAGACGAGGGGAGGTAAGGGACTGCCATCCAATTCTTTAGATTCACCTTATGTTATAAGTAAACTTGCAACACCACCACACGCTATTGATTCTGATATGTCGCAAGTTATTGATGATGCTACCTCTGCTATGGATAATGCTTTTGATGATGCTAGTACCTTGCTTAATGATGATGTGCCACTTGGTGACATTCTTGATAAACAAATTGCTAGAGTTATACAACATGATGTTGTTGAATCTGACGATGAGCTTGAAACTGAAACTCCTCAAACACCTGCTAGAACTAGCCTTCCTAGATATGAATTGCCTAAGGTACCAGAAGGTTATGTTATGAGTGAAGAAACAACTAGAGATATTCTTGCTTGCAGAGATAGAGATGATCTAGAGAAATTATTATGCAAGTACAAAGAAAAATCTCTGAATGCTAGAATGAAATGTGATCCTAAGTTTGCTACTTAACCTATCTTTATTGATGATAAGGATTATGAATTCTCTATCGACCCAGAGTTAATCACTTTGGTTGAACCTGATCCTTTCCATGGTTATGAAACTGAAACCGTTGTGGCACATCTTACTAAGTTGAATGAAATAGCCACCCTTTTTACTCATGACGAGAAAACTCGCTATTACTATATTCTTAAATTATTTCCTTTCTCATTAAAGGGTGATGCTAAAGCTTGGTAGAATACTCTTTCTCCTGGTTGTGTGAGTAGCCCCCAGGATATGATTTATTACTTCTCTAAAAAATATTTTCCTGCTCATAAGAAACAAGCTGCCTTATAGGAAATATTTAACTTTGTGCAAATCAAATAAGAGAGTCTCCCACAAGCTTGGGGGAGGCTTTGCCAATTACTTAATTCTTTGCCTGATCATCCACTTAAGAAAATTGAAATATGTGATATCTTCTATAATGGACTAACCGATGCTTCTAGTGACTTCCTAGATAGTTGTGTTGTTTGTGTTTTCAGGGAACGAACTATTGGACAAGCTGAAGAATTATTGAATAACATATTAAAAAATTATGATGATTGGACTATTCCCGAACTACCGGCTAAACCCACTCTAAAGAAGAGGGGTATATTATATATCAGTCCTGAAGATATGCAAGAGGCAAAGAAATCTATGAAGGAAAACAATATTAAAGCTGAGGATGTTAAAAATTTACCTCCTATTGAATAAATACATGGGCTTAATACACCACCACCGCCTAAGGTGGTAGAGGTAAATCCTCTTATGAAATTCAATGTTAATGACGATCCTCACAATATGCACCCTAGCCAATGCCTTTATGAGTTTGAAAATAATATTAGAAAACAAGATCACTTCAATGCAAATGTTATGAAACAATTGGAATACAATTCTGATATGATTGCTCGCTTGAGTGACTTGTTATTTAGAATATCAAATCATGTTAGAGGTGTTGGAAAGCATGCTTCTATGGTTTAAACTCAGTTCGAACAAGTTGCTAAATCTCAAAGAGAATTGCTTGATGAAATGAATAATAATATACATGACTTTGTTGTTAGAGTTGCAACTAGAGGAGCTAAAATGACTCAGGAACCACTTTATCCTGAGGGGCACCCAAAAAGAATTGAACAAGATTCACAAAAAGCTAACACTAGTGCACCTAGTCCTTCTAAAAAGAAAAAGAAGAAGAAAAATGATAGGACTTCACATGCTCCTAGTGAACCTGAAATAGAGAAACTCCTGATAATGATAATGAAACTTCTATCTCTGATGCTGAAACTCAGTCTGGTAATGAACATCCACCTAGTGATAATGAAAAAGATAATGATGATGTTCATGAAGACTCTCAAACAAATAATAAAGAGCCAAACAATGATGTTGAGATAGAACCACCTGTTGATCTTGATAACCGGCAACCTAAGAATAAAAGGTATGATAAAAGAGACTTCATTGCTAGAAAAACACGGTAAAGAAAGAGAACCGTGGGTTCAAAAACCTATGCATTTTCCACCTAAGTCAACTAAAAAGAATGATGATGAAGAATTTGAACGCTTTGCTGAAATGCCGAGGCCAGTCTTTTTGCGTACTTGCTTGCTGATATCTTGAAAATGCCTCCTTATGCAAAGTATATGAAAGACATCATCACAAATAAGAGAAAAATACCGGAAGCTGAAATCTCCACTACGCTTGCTAATTATACTTTCAAAGATGGAGTACCTAAAAAACTTGGAGATCCGGGAATACCAACTATACCTTGCTCTATCAAAAAGAATTATGTGAAAACTGCTTTGTGTGATTTAAGAGCTGGTGTTAGTGTTATGCCTTTCTCTTTATATAAAAGACTTGATTTGAACTCAGACCTACTGAAATATCTTTTGCAATGGCTGATAAATCAACTGCCATACCTATCGGTATCTGTGAGGATGTGCCCGTTGTTGTTGCTAATGTTACTATTTTGACTGACGTTCTTATACTTGAGATGCCCGAGGACGACAACATGTCGATTATCCTTGGTAGACCCTTCTTGAATACTGCTGGGACTGTTACTGATTGCAATAAAAGCATGGTCACCTTTCATATCAATGGTAATGAGCATACGGTGCACTTTCTGAAGAAACAATTCCAAGTGAATGGTATTAATGTTATTGAAAAATCTCCGACAACCACTATTGGAAGTTTTCAAGCACCTCCACCTACTGTTAAAATGAAATATGAAATGCTTATTGTTGGGGACATTCATATCCCCATTGAGGTAACTAAGTGATTTACAAAAGTTCTTCGGTTTCATGCCAATCGAAAGTGGTTGTTAATAAGACTTGATCAACCTTATTAATGGATCATTTCGAGCGGTATGAAGTTGATGAATTTTGTAAGCACTACCTTCTATCCCTACTTTTTATTCTTTGTTTTTATTAGTTAAATAAAATAAAATGCCATGTTTTGTCTATTTTCTAAATTTCCCATGCAATAAAAAATGACCCAAAAATAAGAGTTCTCAGAATGCCCTGAAAATTTAATATGATTTTTTCTGAATATTTCTGAATTTTTGGTGCAAATAACATCATAGGGAGGTGCACCAGGTGGGCGCAACCCACCTAGGTGCACCAGGACCCCCAGGCGCGCCCTGGTGGGTTGTGGTCCCCACATGGGCCCCTCACTTATCTCTTTACACCACATCATCACCTACCTCCAGAAAAAAAATCTCCATTGCTCTCTCTCCTGTGTTCTTGCTCTCAAACCCACGGATTTTGATCTCTTTGCTCGAAGCTCCGTTTCCAAAACTGTTTCGGGGGATTGCTGCTTGGTACGTGACAACATCGTTTGTCCAATTAGTTTTTGTTTTAGTGGTTTATGTTTTGAATAATTAGCTACTCTTGGTGCTGCTGTCGATGAGCTTGCATGTTGAATTCTTAGTGTTCTAAGTAGTTTGAATGCTTGCTATGGCCTCTATGTATCCCTATGAGTAGTTGGTATCATTTTTGTGAAGTTTTGTTGAGAAAATTTTGTGGGCTAATAAATTTCATAATTTTGTTCATAGAAAAACCATGAATATCTTTAGGAAGTTTGGCTCCAAGAAGAACTCCAAGGGTGTCATTGGGGAGTCATTTGATAGTGATCTCCATCCTCGGAGGTTGGCGGAAGTACGGCCATGTGAATGTCCGCACACCCCATTCCTGGAAGAGGCTGGAATCCTTCAGGAGTTCATGCAATATGCTGCTAATGCCGGCCTCACTGACTTTATCGCAGATGAGTGTGAACAACACCAAATCCTCACAAACATCTTTGTTCAGAGCTTTACTTTCCTGCCTAGGAATAATCCTCCTGAAGTGAGCTTTGAATTATATGCTGAAAACCATCAGATACCACTTACTGGATTTTGTAACATATGCATGATCCCTTATGATGGGAGCTTAGCCGAGCCTAGGCCGGCTGAGTTTGAGGCTTTTTATCGCACTTTGACAGTAGGAGATGAGAGATGGGTGTCATATATCACTGCCGCTGGCTTGCATTTTCCTGTGGTTCATTACTTTGCTCTTTTCATTGCAAAATGCTTGCTTGCTAGGGAGAAGGTGGGCGTGCTTATCTCACCAGACCTTGTTGTTTTGCGTCGTGCATTAGAGGGCGGTAACACTTATAGCTTGGGAGCCATTGTGGCTCGTCACCTCCACCTTAATAAATCCAAGGGTAAAATTCATGGTGGGATTTATGCTACTCATTTGGCGGCTCATTTCGAGGTTGAGATACGCCCTCATGATTACCCTCTGACCAAGGTTTACCTAGACCGTGCTGCCATGGATCACCACCATTTTACTGATGATAAATCTCCTGACATTCCTATTCCTTATAACCTGGTTTTTGGCATCGAAATCGTGATATTATTCCATGGCCTGCTCCTGCTTTGTTTGATTCTGTTGCCAGGGGTGGATATAAGATCATGCCTGCGGACATCATTGCCTACCGGAACGCTCAGGCTACTGTAGAGGCAGAGGAGGAGCCTCCTTAGTGGGATCAGTGGATGGCCGCTCCTAAGTACGCCAACTACTATCCAGGCTACTGATCGACTACCAAGTTAGGCCAAAAGCCAAAGCTTGGGGGAGTACGTGTTCTCACCGACATTACATTCATGTTCACTTATTCATCTTGTCGGTGTTCACACTTTTTCATTGTATCATCCATGCTTAGATTTATTTTTCTTGCTTTCTTCTTGTGCGTTTGAAAAACTTTAGAAAAACCAAAAAAATTAGTCGTAGTTAGTTTACTTTCTATGCATGCTTAGTTGTAATATTAAAAAGAAAAGAAAACCCAAAAAGATTTCCTTGTTCTTCTTTTGCTTGTTGGGAGCTTTCCCGTGTAAATAGTTTTTCTCATTTTTGCTTTTCCCTTTTTATTTGCTTGTTCAAGAAAACCAAAAACTCCAAAAATATTTCAATGTGTTTCTCTGAATTTCTTTTCTTTTTATTCGAGTTGCACCAAGGAGAAGACCACGATGAAAATGTTGAGTGGCTCTCATTTGAATAACTATTGATCTAATAAAGAGCCCATTTTACCTTGTCTTCTCCTGTTGACTAAAATGCTTGCGGATTCAAGCTTAGTCCATGGCACTCTTGCACTATTATTATTTTCGTATCGTTCGGTCGTGCAAGTGAAAGGCAATAATGACGATATTCGATGAATTGGCCGTGGCAGAGAGAAACTGGTATGAACTCGACCTGTTCTGTTTGTGTAAATATGTTTAACCTAGTACCCATGATTCAGCCGATTATGATTAAACATGTTTGCAATGACAATTAGATATTATAGTTTCTCATGCCATGCATAAGTAGCTGGGAGTGGATAATGATTTATCTTGGATATCAATATTGCGTTAAATGATTGTGATGTAGTATGATGATATGGCATCCTCCTTTGAATGTTCGAGTGGCTTGACTTGGCACATGTTCATGCATGTAGTTGAATCAAAACCAACATAGCCTCTATGATATTTATGTTCATGGTGATCATATCCTACTCATGCTAGTGTCCAATGTAACTTGTGCATAATGCATGATCATGATCGTTGTTGCTCTCTAGCTGGCCACTTCTCAATCTAATTGCTAGCCTTCGCCTGTACTAAGTGGGAATTTTGCTTGTACATCAAAAACCTTGAACCCAAAGTTATTCCAGATGAGTCCATCATACCTACCTATATGTGGTATTACCCTGCCGTCCTAAGTAAATTTGCATGTGCCACCTCTAAAAACTTCTAAAAAAATATCCTTTTTGTGTCCCTGGATCGTTCATGGAACAACATGAGGTGGTAGGCTTCTTCCATGCTAAGCGGGTTATTCTTAGGTCGAGTGTTCATTCACTCGCCATGGCATGAGAAAAGAGCGGTAATAGGGATGCCCGGTCCCAAACTACAAACACAAAAAGAGTTAATCGCTCAAATAATCAAAGAAACTTTTATGCTGTGCCATCACCTTCTAAAACAAGCGCTAGAACCTGAGAGCACAGCTGTCATGACTTATGCATTTGTGTGTAGCTAATGTTGGGTGCATCATGACTGGATCTTTTCTACCATGAACTACAATGTTTAGTCGCTGCTTGGACTTTGGAGGTGTATTTATGTTTTGCGGTCTCAAAGGGCTAGCGGGATACCACTATTTTCATATTATATCATGGTTGTTTTGACAACGTGTTGCCCTTTGAGATGTCTTATTATTGCTCGCTAGCTGATTATGTCATTGATATGAGTTAATATAAAATTTAAGAGTTATTGTTGGCATGGTTAGTTATAATGTTGTTTGAAAACCTGGATGTTGTTAAGCTTATTTATGCAAACACCTTTTTGCGCCAATGACAACTTACTTGAGGGATCTTGCTCAATCCCTAGGTACATATGGTGGACACTTGAAAATAAGATTTGGGTTTAAGGGTTTTTGGATGCACAAGTAGTATCTCTACTTAGTGCGGAATTTTTGGCTAGCAAAGATAGGGGCAAGTACCACACGTTAAAGGATCTATGACAATATGACTTCTATGTGAATATAAACAAACATAAACCATTAAGTTGTCTTCCTTGTCCAATGTCAACAATTTTGGCATATAATATTTTCATGAGGGATCATAATTACAAAAGATTTCTAGGATAGTATATTTATATGTGAATCTTCTCTTCCCTTATTAATTCTTTCATGAGTTGCATGATTGAATAATGCTATGTTTGTCAATCTCTAATAAAATTTTCTACTTATACTTTTCCTTATGCGGTGTCATCACCTACCATAAGATTGGTATATGATCTTTTTGATTTATTTCCTTTCTTTTATTTAGTTCCTTTATCTTTTTCTTTTATTTGCAACATGAAAGTAAAGAAAGCAAAAACTCAAACTAAACTTTATTATATGTCACACGATTAAAAGGATAGATCAGTAAGAAAACTCTCAAAGAAGAAATGATCGAACTAAACTTTTATTCATCTAAAGCAAAATATTGAACTAAAATAAGTAAAGGCAAAAAGATAGTGGGGTGATATGATACTGGGGCACGTCCCCCAAGCTTGGTGGAAGCCAAGGTGAGTGCCCATACCCGATACTCAATTCTCTTTGGGTGATGAAGAAGAAGGTGTGGTGATGAAGTAGAGATCTTGTCCTCGGGTTTCCATGGCAGTGGTCCACCATCATAAGAGGAGGAGTGAGTCTCATGGGTCCTGCAACTAGCAGCCAAACTCATACCTTTAAACCTTGCCTCATATTCAAATACTTGGTTTTGGAGATCGTAGATCTGGCTTTGGAGGAAGTTGATTTGCTCGTTGAGAGTGAAGACGATGTCCTTCATGGGCTTGCCATCCACCTTGAGATCACGGGAGAGGTCCGTGATCATGAGGTGATTGGTGTTGAGTCCACGCTCCACCATCCCCTTGCACCGGAAGACATCTTGTTCCATAGCTTCAAGCCTAGCCTCCACGGTTCCCATCCCCTTGCGACATGACACATCGTGAAGGTGAAGCACCCCCTTATGCATCTAGATGACCTGAGGGTGCTGCACCACCTCCCGCAGATATGGGTTGATGACGTTCTTGAAGAACTTGTCCTTGGAGGAGCTTGTGGTGTCCATGGTAGATGGGATCTGACAGAAAACAACAAGAAAAGAGAACAGAGGATTTCTCCGCGATACGGTGGTTAACATGTCCGGGAAGTATATATTGATTTTTTATCTTGGGGGACAAGAAAATTGTAGAAAAACATAGTCCGGAAGGTGTCCCAAGTGGGCACAACCCACCTAGGCATGCTAGGCTTCCTGGAAGTTTCTTATTTTCCTATTTTTTCTAAATAGTCCAAAACTGACAAAAAATAATTTTGCAGATTTTTCAAAGTCTGTTTACTTACCATATCATGTACCTCCTTATTTTCATGATTCTGGAGTGTTCCGGAAGGACTCTTTTATGTGTTCTTCTGGTGTCAAAGTTTGGATAATATTACTTTCAACATTAATGGGCATACCTGAGATATAATGTTTTATTCATTGCCCATTGACAACCTTCGGGTTAGTACCTTCGGCATTATTTATTTTGATGGCTCCAGACCGATAAACCTCCTCGATAACGTAGGGGCCTTCCCATTTTGAGAGGAGTTTTCCGGCAAAGAATCTGAAACGAGAGTTGTACAAAAGAACATATTCTCTAACTTTAAACTCACACTTTTGGATTCTTTTGCCATGCCACCTTTTAACTTTTTCTTTGAATAAGTTTGCATTTTCATAATCTTGGGTTCTCCATTCATCTAATGAGCTAATATCAAATAACCTCTTTTCACCAGCAAGTTTGAAATCATAATTGAGTTATTTGATGGCCCAATATGCTTTATGTTCTAACTCAAGAGGCAAATGACAAGATTTTCTATAGACCATTTCATAAGGAGACATACCCATAGGATTTTTATATGTTGTTCTATAAGCCCAAAGTGCATCATCTAATTTCTTAGACCAATTCTTCCTTAACCTATTGACATTCTTTTGCAAAATTAATTTTATTCTCTATTTCTAAGTTCAACTTGACCAGTAGACTGGGGATGATAAGGTGATGCAATTCAATGGTTAACATCATACTTGGCAAGCATTTTACAGAAAGCACCATGAATAAAGTGTGAACCACCATTAGTCATCAAATATCTAGGGACTCGAAACCTTGGGAAAATACTTGCTTAAGCATTTCAATAGAGGTGTTGTGATTAGCACTACTGGTTGGAATAGCTTCTACCCATTTAGTAACATAATCAACAGCAACCAAAATATGTGTGTATCCATTCGAGGAAGGAAAAGGACACATGTAATCAAATCCCCAAACATCAAATGGTTCTACTACAAGTGAATAGTTCATAGGCATTTCTTGATGCTTACCGATATTACCTATTCTTTGACATTCATCACAAGATAAGATGAACTTATGGGCATCCTTGAAGAGAGTAGGACAATAAAATCTAGATTGCAATACCTTGTGGGCAGTTCTATCTCCGACATGATGTCCTCCATAAGCTTCAGAGTGACATTTTCGTAGAATTTTTCCCTGTTCATGCTCAGGTACACAACGTCTAATAATACCATCTACTCGTTCTTTATAAAGATGCGGGTCATCCCAAAAGTAGCGTCTTAAATCATAGAAGAATTTTTTCCTTTTGTTGGTATGTAAAGCTAGGTGGTAAATATTTAGCAACAATGTAATTAGCATAATCAGCATACCAAGGAGTATTATAAGCAACATTTATTGCAGCTAATTGCTCATTAGGAAAACTATCATTAATAGGTAGTGGGTCATTAGGCACACTTTCAAGCCTAGACAAGTTATCAGCTACGGGGTTCTCAGCTCCTTTTCTATCAATGATATGTAAATCAAATTCTTGTAACAAGAGAACCCATCGAATAAGTATAGGTTTAGCATCTTTCTTTTCCATAAGATATTTAATAGCAGCATGATCTGTGTGAACAATTACTTTGGAATCAACAATATGAGGTCTAAATTTATCACAAGCAAACACCATTGCTAAGAATTCTTTTTCAGTAGTAGCATAATTTCATTGAGCACTATCTAGAGTTTTACTAGCATAATGAATAAAATTCAGTCTCTTATCAACTCTTTGTCCTAGAACAACATAATCACTAGCATCACACATAATTTCAAAAGGCAAGTTCTAATCAGGTGGTTGAACAATAGGTGTAGAAATTAAGGCTTTCTTGTGTGTTTTAAAGCCTTCTAAACAATCACCATAAAAAACAAACGGAATGTCCTTTTGCAAAAGATTCGTAAGAGGCCTAGAAATTTTAGAGAAGTCTTTGATAAATCTCCTATAGAAACCAGCATGACCTAAGAAACTACGAATACCTTTTATATCTTTAGAGCATGGCATTTTCTCAATTGCATCAACCTTAGCTTTTTCCACTTCAATACCTCTTTCAAAAAAAATTATGACCCAAGACAATGCCTTCATTAACCATAAAGTGGCACTTCTCCCAATTCAAGACAAGATTTGTTTGTTCACATCTATGCAAAACTCGATCAAGATTGCTTAAACAATCATCAAAAGACTTCTCATAAACCAAGAAGTCATCCATGAAAACCTCAACAATCTTTTCACAAAAGTTAGAGAATATAGCAGTCATACATCTTTGAAAAGTAGTAGGTGCATTACATAAACCGAAAGGCATACGTCTATAAGCATAGGTTCCAAAGGGACAAGTAAAAGTGGTCTTTTCTTGATCAGGTTGAGAAACAAGTATTTGTGAAAAACCAGAATATCCATCAAGGAAGCAAAAATGTGTGTGCTTAGACAATCTTTCAAGCATTTGATCAATAAAAGGTAGAGGGTAATGATCTTTTCTAGTTGCTTTGTTTAATTTTCTAAAATCAATTACCATTCTATAGCCTGTAACAATTCTTTGTGGAATAAGTTCATTCTTATCATTAGGAACAACAGTTATACCTCCTTTCTTAGGGACACAATGAACAAGACTCGCCCATCTACTACCAGCTATAGGATAGATTATACCTGCTTCCAGAAGTTTTAATATTTCCGTTCTTACCCCTTCCTTCATTTTTGGATTTAACCAACGTTGGTGATCAACAACGGGTTTAGCATCAGGTTCCATATTAATTCTGTGCTGACATAGAGTGGGACTAATGCCCTTTAAATCATCAAGAGTATATCCAATAGCACCTCGGTGCTTCCTTAGAACTTTCAATAATCTTTCTTCTTCATGTTCTGAAAGGTTAGCACTGATAATAACAGGATATATCTTCTTTTCATCAAGATAAGCATATTTCAAAGTGTCTGGAAATTGTTTTAATTCAAACACAAGACCACCTTTAGGTGCAGGAGGACCTCCTAGAGTTTCAATAGGCAAATTGTGTAGCAGAGGATGTTGTTCAAAGAAAATAGTATCTATTTCATTTCTTTCATGCATAAGTAAATCATTTTCATGGTCTAGCAAATATTGTTCTAAAGGATCAGTACGTGGTACATCAATAAAAGCAAGACCACTTATTTCATCCTCACTAGGTAATTCTTTTTCATGAAGCTTGAGTATTCTATAGTCTCACCTAAATAGCTTGGCGTAATCATGGTCATAGCTGTTTCCTGTGTGAAATTGTTATCCGCTCACAATTCCACACAACATACGAGCCGGAAGCATAAAGTGTAAAGCATGCCAAAGATAATGGGACAAAAGTCATCTTGTGGGGAACCAAGAACCAGAAAATCAGTCGGGTATTTTATTTTCCCACACAAGACTTCAACATCGCTAACAATCCCAATTGGTGATATAGTGTTTCTATTAACAAGTTTAATAGTAACATCTATGTCTTCTATCTATGCGGATGCTATGACATTCCTAATTTCTTGATATAAGGTGTAAGGAATAGCACTCACACTAGCACCTATATCACATAAGCCATGATAACAGT
Organism: Triticum urartu; assembly: GCF_003073215.2. Lineage (NCBI taxonomy): Eukaryota > Viridiplantae > Streptophyta > Magnoliopsida > Poales > Poaceae > Triticum > Triticum urartu. The sequence goes on from NC_053023.1 coordinate 191,681,777, forward strand.
GCTCTCCTATTTTAACTAAGATAACGGGAAAGCCAATAACATGTCTATGTTTATCCTTTTAATTAGGTTTGGCAATTCTAGCAGCTTCTTCACAGAAGTAAAAAAAACATGCCCATCTACATTTTCTTCCAAGAGATCCTTAACCATAGCAATACTAGGTTCTACTTTAATTTGTTCATCAGGTTTAGGTGTTCTAATATAGCTTTTGTTGACCACAGATGAAACTTTAAAATGTTCCTTTATCCTAACAGGGAAAGGTGGTTTCTCAATATAAGTAGAAGGAACAAGTAGATCAATATTGTAAAGTATAGTTTCTTGTTTAACTGGTAATGGTTCTTTGATTTCTTATTTAATAGGTGGGTGATATTTAAACCACTTCTCTTTAGGGAGATCAACATGAGTAGCAAATGATTCACAAAAGGAGGCTACTATCTCAGAGTCAAGTCCATATTTAGTGCTAAACTTTTGAAAAGCATTAGTATCCATAAAATATTTAACACAATCATACTTAAGTTTAATACCTGAGTCTTTACCTTCGTCGAGTTCCCAATCCTCAAAGTTGCATTTAATTCTTTCCAAATATCCCACCGGAATTCAATAGTCTTCTTCATAAAAGAACCAGCACAAGAGGTAACAAGCATGGTTTGATCATGTAGCGACCCGACCTCATACGGTCAAGCCTCTGTGTATCCGTGCCATCCCTGGATCGGTATGCTGGCACACACAGTACATCAATGTATATATCAAAGTGCAATCACATGTATAAATAACGTAAAACTGGTATATATACCTCATAAGTCTAAGCGGAAACAATCAAACGGGTGTGGAGTCCATCAACGCCAACGGCAAGTTGAGTGTAGACTGTAACCCTACAACGTAATTGTTGTGGAATAGTCACGGCAGATGTCCTGGTGAAAGGACTTAATCATGGGGCCATCGCAACTAGGAAGCTTAAAGGGGTTAAACGGGACAAATGACACGAGGGTTTATACTGGTTCGGCCCCTTACGGTGAAGGTAAAAGCCTAATCCAGTTTGAGGTGGTATTACTTATGTTTCAATTACTAGGGAGTGAATCCACTTGACCTAGCTTTCGATCTGATCTCCCTTGTCTTGAACTGCCGTCGGGTCGTCCCTTTATATACAGAAGGCTGACACCCGGCGGCTCATAGAATCCTGGCCGGCTCATAAACAATGTCCGGCTCGGTCTCTAACTACTCCTGCCTTACAATACAAGTTATGTACATATGGCGGTTTATCTCTACGGTCCTTGAGTCACCTTTGGGTCTTGGGCCCTTAACTGAACCGCCATCTTCTAGAGCTGTTTTTGGCTTCATGAATCACCATAGGTATAACCCGGCCCCTCCTGGGCGGGTCATACCTAATAGTTATATCCCCAACATTAGGCCCTAGATTGATTTGAGCTGGTTCATGTCAATCTTCAACACTTATAGGAAATCTTCTTCTCTTTATTGTGCGAAAATTTGTAACTCGCCATGACAGCATCTCCAGGATTTGTGATAACCCGCCATGACGTTATCTGCCATTACTTCACACTTCATCCAACATATCTCAACAGATCTTTATCTTAATGATCATCCTGAGAATCGAGGTGTCCTGGTAGCTGGATGACCATATTTTCGGCCTCCTCGTATTTCGCACCTACCTGTTCCCTATCTCCTTATAAATAGGATCCGAAAGTCATCTCCCATTTTTCTCCTTCTTCCTCCTTTCTCTAGCAACCCTTCTGCGGCTCGAGCTCCACCGCCACCGCAGAGCACCTCGTCTTCCTCAACCTCGGCCGCTGCATCAACCTGAGTCGATCCAGATAACGGCGGCGACCCTCCGCAGCAGATCTGCAGCTGTAAGTCTCTGCCTTTTCATACCTTAGATCCGCATTAGGGTTTGAGAGCTTCTCTGTGTTCTTCGTAGTTCATTGTAGTTCATCTTCCAGGCTGTATCGCGACCTTCTTTGATCTGAAACGGCGTTAAACTAATGTGGTAGTTGTTTTATTTCCACTTTTGACATCAGTAGATCCCCTTTCCTGGAAGAAAAATCTTGTGCAAGCTCATGAACTCATCTGTACTGATTTTTAGGTCTAGATTTATTTTCTTTTCTTGAACAGCCATTGATCCAAAATAATAGCTGCAGCTTGTGAAACTTGTTTATCTCAGTACTTTGCCACTTTTTCGTTGCTGGAAACTCTTGAATATCTTTAGTCATGGCGGCTTACCATGCCAGCTTATTTTTCCTTCATATAACATTAGCCCTTATTTAAGCCGCCATTATACATCTGTACTGCAATCATTAGCTTGCAATTCCACCAATTAATTTGAGCCAGCAAATTACTTCCTTTTAGATTGTCTTTTCGCCATGCCACCGAAGACGACAACAACTTGCAACTGGGTCCCTTCCACAGTCACTGAGGATACTCTAAAGGATTTGGTCACTGTCGGATACTTACCAGAGAAGAGCGTCATGTCTTACCGCGCCCCTGACCTGGCCGAAGAAAGACCTCAGCCAAAGGATGGTGAAATCATTGTCTTCACTGATCATATGAACCGGGGCTTTTCGCCGCCCGGCTCAAAATTCTTTAGAGATGTTCTGCATTTTTTCAAGCTTCATCCACAAGATATTTGACCCAATTCCATATCAAACATCTATAACTTCCATGTTTTCTGCGAGGTTTATCTTCAAGAAGAACCTACTATTGAACTCTTCAGAGAATACTTCTATTTGAACCGCCAGAATGAGTACACCAACGGTCCTAGCTTGGAGCTTGGCAGGATTTCGATTCAGCGCAGACGGGATGCTGTCTTTCCTCTAGTAGTCTTGCCAAGCCATCCCAAGGACTGGAACCAAACCTGGTTCTATTGCAAAGACACGTCGCCAGCTGATGAAAAACCAATGTCGGGTTATCACGCTGGGCGTCTTAACGCTAAATATTTACTCCTTGATAAACTTGCTGCCACTGAACGCAAGAAACTTGTCCCAACAATCAAAAAGGTTCAAGCCTTGCTGGGAAATGGCTTAACTAGAGTTGACTTGATCCGCTGTTGGATCGCATGGCGGATCATCCCTCTCAGCCGCCGATCTTACTTGATGTGCAACTATACCAGAGGAATAGACGATCCATTACGTCATAGCTCCCTGCGTCTGACCGAAGAAGCCATTGTTGAAATGGTGACCACCCTCATCAACAGCAAATATGAAGACTACAACATAGTAGGGTTGAATCCTTTTTGCAAGCTTAACCCGGCACCAAAGGTAAATCTTCTTGACTCCTTTTTCCTTAGCAGTTAAGTATTTGCATGAGTTTCAACATGTTATTTGTCTACAGGCTAAATCTGACTTTTAGAAGGCCAAATATGATCATGAGGCTGCCAAAAAAGCTAGAGCTGCTGCAATAGCCGCCAAGAAAACCGCCAGAAAGTCTAAGAAGAAAACAACTACTTCTGACTTACTCAAGCTGGATGACATCTCTGAGTCGGAGGTAGCCCTTGACTCTCTTGGCCTACTTTTTAACAACCTTATTGACACTGACTATTATCAGGAGGACACGAGGGCCGGCCAGGCAGTTGAAGAAGAGGTAACCATTATTTCCTCCGACTCAGAACCTTTACCAAGGCAGAAACTTCGGCGGGTAACTCGGAAAGTAAGGTTTTCACACCCCTTGGCTTATTTAGATCCTCATATTCTTTTGAAACAACAGCAACATGAGAGCCGCCGTCAGACCTGGATCAGTGGAGATGATGAGTTACCCCCTGGCTTACCAAAAACCCCTTGGAAACGCCAAAATGAGGTTCTTTTAAACCTTAACTCTGATGAACGAGTCACTTTTATAAGTCACTCAATTATAATTCCACTTTTGCAGGAGATTGCTCGTTCCTCCTCTGGTGATTCTTCACAAACTCAGCTGCCGGCTTTTAAGACCGCCCCCGGGTAAAGATAATTATCCTTCTTCTGCACTTTTATGCCCGTATCATTATACTAACTCATCAAATTATTCTTAGTGGTCAAGCAAAGCCCAAGAAAGCAAAGGTGGCAAAACCGGCTGAGGATCCAAAAGCCGCTGAACCGGCGCAGCCGAGTCTTCCCCGGAACAAGCACCGGAAGACCCTGCTATCAACTACAATCAGATCTACCTGAGCCGTCTGTTGACAAAACCGTTCTTAATCCATCCCTGCTGAACCGTCAAGCTTGGCTAACCCGCCAGAGACATACGGCAATGATGTTTTAATCACTAGCACCAGATTCACTGAACCGAGTAATCCGATTGTGCTAGCAAGACACTCCCAAAACAAGAAGTCATGGAGAGGCAGAAAGTAAGGTTTGATGTCTCCCACTATGCTCATCTGAATATTGGTGAAGTACTATCTGGCTATCTTAGTCAAGTCCACTCCATCCGTGATTCAGAGATTGAAATGGTCAAACAGATGTACCAAAAATATGAGGTATGTTCTCCGGTTTATATAAGTTATGTACCCTGGCAGCCCCCAAGTCTGCAGAATATGATAAGAGTGAATGATCTATAGACTTTTAATAGACTTATAAGCTTTTGCCTTAGACTCCTTTCGATTCCCGGTTTACAACCAAATCGGATGCTGCTAGTTTTTCAATTTGCATGTGTAGTCCCCAAGGGCCGGTTTAATCAGTATGAATGAGACGGTCCTATTAGCCAATATGTAAGAGACAAATACTTTGACTAGATATCCTTATGAGCCAGCTGAGGCTATCAATAACACATCCGGCTTACTTTCTGTAGGAAAAAACAGCAATATGCATTAGCCCCCAAGTGCTAAGTGGTCTTGATTGCAAAGCACTTGGGACTTCTGGAAAAAATCCAATTCGTTTGAAAATAAAATTGCACTGACAGACATTAGCCCCCAAGTGCCAAGTGTTATTGCTTGCAAAGCACTTGGGACTTGTTTTTATAATCCGCCATGAAACTAAACAACCTTATTCTATATACAGGCTGCAACCGCAGAACTGGAATCCCAATTGTCTGAAGCCAAGATCCGGCTGTCGACTCGGGAGACTGAAACAAAGAAAACTGAATCCAAACTCCAATTGAGTGTGTCTGAAGCCGAAAAACTGAAGACCAATTTTATTGTAGATAAAAAGGCTTGGGCCAATGAGAAGACTGCCCTGACGCAGCGTGCTAAAATGACTGAGGCGGCTCTGAAAGAAGTTACCACTGAACTCACCGGTTTAAAGAACCGTGTGTCTCAAATGGTTTCTGCAATCTTCGGTAAATCACCTTATTACTTACTCAAAGTCTATATTTTTCACCATAATGTAAGCCGCCTACTTAACTCATTGGGAAAACTTCACAGGTCCCAGAGCAGCAATCAGAGTCAAGATACTCTAATAAAGCTCAAGGCGGTTTACACTCTTGTGGAGCAATTGTATACTGGAGCTCAGCGGGCTCTTGCCATTATCTCCCCAGCAAACCAAGGACCAAACTTATTGAGTGATGTCTTGAAGAAGCTGTCCATCTTACCCGCCAGGTTCTAGGAAGTCAAGCGTTCTTGTGCGAGAGCCGGAGCCGTAACTTCTTTGAGCCGCTCCAAAGCCTGGGTACCGGAATTAGACCCGGCGGACGTAGCCAGGGGGTACCCCAGCCTTAAGGAAGATGGAACTCCCTTCGACCAAGAAGACTTTGCTGCCTGTGTGAAAGAGATTTGTCCTCATGCCACCATCATTGCTGAAGAAACCAATCTCACCAAGTATCAGCCGGATTTTGATGCAGAAAATAAGAAGATGGCAACTCCTTCATATAAAGTGACAGACTTAATTCCGCCGATTCGTAAGCACACTTTTGCCCCTGAAATTGACCCATCTGGTCTGATTGATGATGAGGCTGAGTTCGTCGCCCTTCATGGCTTTGATTGGTCCAAACCCAATTTCCAAACAGCGGAGGAGGATGAACCGGCAAGGGATGAGTCACAACCATCTATACAACCCGGCCAGGATTCATGAACCGGCTCCAGTTTATCATCTGCTATGTGCGAGAGTAAAAAACAGTATTATCCTTTTGGGCTCCAAGCCTTGTAATACGCTAGCTTAAAACTTCATGTTCTGCTTATGCCATCGTGCATCTTGTGCTGCGTACAACACTTTTATCCGTCATGTAAAGATATGCTTCACATCCCTTACAATATCAGTAGTGTTGAATCTGTTCCTGCATGCAATATATGAAAATTGTCCTGGCGGCTTATCGCCGGACGAGTCATAACGCCCAATACACAACCATGGAAATCAACAGAGCTTTATAACCAAGGCTGGATGCAAGAATAATAAAACATGAAATATATCATTCCTATGATATTGAATTATATTGGTGTCTTACCATAGGGTGGGTCATGATATCTTACATACGACCATTAATATTGAAAGAAGAGACATAGGTAAGCTTGTTATGAATTTTAGCTTTCGAAACACAATGGCAATATCATACCTGTGATTTTGAATTTGCACTACCGGTTCATGTGACCTGAACAGTAAGGGTGATAACCCAATCTTTTAGAAGCTAACACTTGCATATGTATGATGATTGTCATACGCTGGCGACTTATCGTCAAAAACCAAGCTGGGTTAAATGGAAACCATACTTATACTTAGATCTAGAAGAAAAAGCCATAGAAAAAAACAAAGATTGTTTTTCAAAAACTTAAGCCAAATAAAAAGAAAAATTTAGAGGCTTCTGATTCGAATACGATCAGCAAACCAGACCAAAGGGGTTAAGCTAGGATTCGAATACGATCATGTAGCCCCCAGTGGCTTTGGCATTGCGCCAATTGATGACCCACAAGTATAGGGGATCTATCGTAGTCCTTTAGATAAGTAAGAGTGTCGAACCCAACGAGGAGTAGAAGGAAATGATAAGTGGTTTCCAGCAAGGTATTCTCTGCAAGCACTGAAATATTAGGTAATTGATAGTTTTGTGATAGGATAATTTGTAACGAGTAACAAGTAACAAAAGTAAATAAAGTGCAGCAAGGTGGCCCAATCCTTTTTGTAGCAAAGGACAAGCCTGGACAAACTCTTATATGATGTAAAGCGCTCTCGAGGACACATCGGGATATCTTCAAGCTAGTTTTCATCATGTTCATATGATTCGCGTTTAGTACTTTGATAATTTGGTATGTGGGTGGACCGGTGCTTGGGTACTGCCCTTACTTGGACAAGTATCCCACTTATGATTAACCTCTATTGCAAGCATCTGCAACTACAACAAAAGTATTAAGGTAAACCTAACCATAGCATGAAACATATGGATCCAAATCAGCCCCTTATGAAGCAACACATAAACTAGGGTTTAAGCTTCTGTCACTCTAGCAACCGATCATCTACTTATTACTTCCCAATTCCTTCCTCTAGGCCCAAATAATGGTGAAGTGTCATGTAGTCGACGTTCACATAGGCCCACTAGAGGAGAGACAACATACATCTCATCAAAATATTGAACGAATACCAAATTCACATGACTACTAATAGCAAGACTTCTCCCATGTCCTCGGGAACAAACGTAACTACTCACAAAGCATATTCATGTTCATAATCAGAGGGGTATTAATATGCATATAGGATCTGAACATATGATCTTCCACCAAATAAACCAACTAGCATCAACTACAAGGAGTAATTAACACTACTAGCAACCCACAGGTACCAATCCTGGACTTGGAGACAAGAATTGGATACAAGAGATGAACTAGGGTTTTGAGAGGAGATGGTGCTGGTGAAGATGTTGATGGAGATTGCCCTCTCCCGATGAGAGGAGCGTTGGTGATGACGATGGCGATGATTTCCCCCCTCCCCGGGGGAAGTTTCCTCGACAGAACAGCTCCGCCAGAGCCCTAGATTGGTTCCGCCAAGGTTCTGCCTCGTGGCGGCGGAGTCTCATCCGGAAAGATGGCTTCTAATTTTTTTTCCTCATCGAAAGACTCCATATAGCAGAAGATGGACATCAGAGGGCCACCAGGGGGCCCACGAGGTAGGGGGCGCGCCCAGGGGGGTAGGGCGCGCCCCCCACCCTCGTGGCTGGTGAGTGGCCCTCCTCTGGTACTTCTTGCGCTCAATATTTTTTATATATTCTGGAAATAACTTCTGTGCAGTTTCAAGACTTTTGGAGTTGTGCAGAATAGGTCTCTAATATTTGCTCCTTTTCCAGCCCAGAATCCCAGCTGCCGGCATTCTCACTCTTTATGTAAACCTTGTAAAATAAGAGAGAATAGGCATAAGTATTGTGACATAATGTGTAATAACAGCCCGTAATGCAATAAATATCGATATAAAAGCATGATGCAAAATGGACGTATCAACTCCCCCAAGCTTAGACCTCCCTTGTCCTCAAGCGAAAGACGAAATCAAAAAATATGTCCACATGTTTAGAGATAGAGGTGTCGATAAAAATAAAATATGGACATGAGGGCATTACGATCATTCTTAGAATAGAAACTTATATAATTATTGTCATATGATCTCTTATGCTAGAGTAACAATTCAATCACAATTTCAAGTATGAATCATAAACTTCATTGAAAACTAACAAACTATAATCTCAGTCATTGGAGCAATTGCAATTTATCATCACATAGGAAAGAGTCAATATAAGAGCTTTTCAGCAAGTCCACATACTCAACTATCATATAGTCTTTCACAATTGCTAACACTCACACAATACTTATGGGCATGGAGTTTTAATCGGACACAGAGAAATATAGGGGCTTATAATTTTGCCTCCCAACATTTCACCTCAAGGGTAATGTCAACAATAATAGTTCATGAAAACTCACATCCAATTAGCCATATATACCAAGATCTTTCCAACATGTTGAAAAGATAAAATGTAAAATGGAAGGGTGAAGATCACCATGACTCTTATGCAAGGTAGGAGATAAAAGTAAAAGATAGGCCCTTCACGGAGGGAAGCAGAGGTTGTCATGCGCTTTTATGGTTGGATGCACAAAATCTTAACGCGAAAGAACGTCACTTTATATTGCCACTTGTGATATGGACCTTTATTATGCAGTCCGTCGCTTTTAATTTTTTCCATATCACACGATCGTATAAAGCTTATTTTCTCCCACACTAATAAGTCATACATATTTAGAGAGAAATTTTTATTACTTGCACCGATGACAACTTACTTGGAGGATCTTACACTATCCATAGGTAGGTATGGTGGACTCTCATGGCAAAACTGGATTAAGGGTGTTTGGAAGCACAAGTAGTATCTCTACTTGGTGCGATGAATTTGGCTAGCATGAGGGGGAAAGGCAAGCTCAATCATGTTGGATGATCCATGTCAATATAATTTATCTCGAATGTAAGAAAACATAACCCATTACGATGTCTTCCTTGTCTAATGTCAACTCTTTAGCATGTCATATTTTAATGAGTGCTCACAATCTGTAACATCCCAAATTTCCAATTTGGAATGTTATACATTAGATCATCATTGCATAGCATATTTTATTTTGCATTTTGGTTGATCCTAGAAATTCTACGCAACTCAATGACCCACGGAGAGAGTTGGGGATTTCGTTATTTTCATATTTGAGTTTTCTCAAATTTTGAGAATAGGATCATTTGATTTTATTTATTTTATCATCAATTATTTCTATTACCAAAAATATGAGAGAGGGAATAAAATGACTTTCCCAAAATAAAGAAATATTGAGGATTTAATAATAAAATCAAATAAGTTTTTATTTCGGAGTTTTTCGGTGTTTTATTTGAATTTAGGAAAAATGTGCGTTTTTCAAAATTGCATTTAGGTCCCAAATAAATGTGCGACTTGATTTTAGAAGCCCGTGAAAATTTATTTTGGAATTTTTGGAGTCCAATTAGTATTTTATTTTTATTTTTCTTCTACGCATAATTATTTAAAAAAAATCGAGCCGACCTAGGGCCGTGTCCGACTAGGACTCCTGGCCCGTTAGGCTATTTAAGCCGGGGGGAGGCCCAGCCAGAGCTAACCCTAGCCCGAGCCGCCCCCAGCTCCCGCCGCCGCCCGCCCGCCGCCCGAGGTCCGCCGCCGCCACGAAATCCACGCCTTTTTTTTAAATAGATCGGTTTTTCCGGTTTATTTAAATAGCGAGCGTTCTTCCGTTCGTTCGTTCCAGAGAATGTTCGTCATTTTTCTTTTTCTCGGATTAAATCCGCGATTTTTCTGATCGCGATTCCTGATCCGATTTTCGTTTTAGTATATCTTTTCGCTCGTTTATCGGAATCAGGCGATTCAAGCGCCTGGAGTTTCGTCTCGAAACCCCCTATCCGTTTAACCAACTTAAACAAGATTTTGCTACTGCAAAATTTTCCCTAGATCCAGATTAGTAGAACGAAGTTGTTTTCTTTCGCCGTTTGACTTTCGTTGCTTCGTTCGATTTGATTCTTTTTGCCAACCGGAGTTCTTGAGTTGAACCTTCTGGTTAGATCTCTTATTTGAGTTTTACCTGTGCATTAGTTGAGTACTTATTATATGCTTGTTTGTTTGTCTGTGATAGAATACCCAGAGTGCGTCGCCTGTTACTTCGAATCTCTAGGTTTCCCGGATCATCAGCAAGGCAAGTAACACTTTGATCATACCTTTCCTACTACCCAGTTTTATTGCATTAGATCAATCCTCACACATTGCATGGTTAGGATCTAATTAAATTGTGGGATGGGAAGTAGATGAGGTAGTACCTATTACCTGTTTATTATCAAACCTTTGGGAGTTACTTCTACGTTTGCTTATTATGCCATGCTATGCTAGTAGACGTGGATTGGGTGAGTGATATCCATGACAGATGTGAGTTTTGTTAATTAATGGTTTATCTAAGGTGGCAACTTAAACACACATCTGGATGGATTGAGGCACCTGATTATTCCAGGACTTGCCTGTTTTCTTTTGGACCGCCACCCAGGCTCAAAGGGATCATGAGACTATTCATACTAGAAACTTCCGTGTGCAGCCACAAGCTATTATGGGCTCTAGCATAGTTGACTAAGTTGTGCGAACTCTTATAGTGGTATACTAGCAGATATAGGGGATGTAGGTGGTACGGTCTACCCGATCGTAAGGTGCTAGCGCTTCTGAAAGACTATGTCTCGGTCATCCGTCTTCTCAAACACTATGTAGTGCGAGAAACCAAACGGAGGCGATCAAGTCTTGTGTGGAAAGTGCGCAAACCTCTATAGAGTGTAATAAACTAATCATGGTTAGCCGTGTCCCCGGTTATAGACATCTTGAGTATCTAGTACCTGGATTATCATGTGAATCTCAACATGTTACTCTAAATTAATTTTGTTGGGTTATGTTTACTGATGATGCTTAATTGGGATTGAGAATGCTGTCAACCATTCTCAATGTTTAATAACTACCATGATAGTTAAATAAATTTATTCCTTTGAAGTAGGGAAAAATTGGCTTTACGCAAAACTGTAACCATAGAGCTTTTCCACCAGCCAAATATGCATATAGTATAGCTGTTTCATTCCATTACTCTCTATGTGTTACATTGCCAGCATATTCCATGTGCTGACCCGTTTCGGGCTGCAACGTTAATGTTGCAGACTTTTCAGACGACGATTAAGGAGTTTTTAGGTCGTGGATCTATACTCAGTGATGCCATTGGAGTTGATGGACTCACTTATTTTCCAAGCCTTCCGCTGTTATCGTTATTAGATGGCCTTAAGCCATATTTATTGTATTAAGTTCTCTTTTGAGACACTAGTTGTAATAAGTGTGTGATTGCTACTCTGCTATAAATCCTCTGAGTACTGTGTGGTGTCAGCATTACTGATCCAGGGATGACACCAGAGCATAGAGATCAGACTGTTTGAGGTCTGGTTGCTACAAAGATGGTATCAGAGCACATGCTTACTGTAGGACACGACCACTAAGCTAAAAGACCTAGATCACTATCCACTCTCTTCTCTTCTGACCTGTCATCTTTTCTACTCTTTTAGGATGGCGAATGCAAGGCACAAGTTCACGCAACCGGATGAAGATACACCCTTTGGGTGTCACTTGAAGGAAGTCACTAGATACCTGAATATAGGAGTACCAAGCTTCACAGGAACCTATAACGCCACTTTACCTGAAGAAGAGCGCTGGATGATTCAAGTTCAAGTTCCAGGAAGGATGTTCATGCCAGTCACTGAGCCCATAGAGTTTTCTTTTGATGCACCAACTTGGAGTCTAGGAAAGAGCATGGCAGCTCACATCACCATGGGACGCATTGGAGAAGTCTACCGCAAGGATCTCAAGGATACTATCTACCAGATTTGTGGGCGCCGACATGAACACTGGGAGATGATCAGCACCAGGAAGGATAGATCAATCGTAGCTTTTATCCAGGAGTTAAACCAGCACATTCGACGAAAGGAGAACCAGATGTGCGCCGACATGATAGATCTGAAGAAGGCTAAGACTAGAATCAAGGAACTGGAGGAAGAACTCAAGGCTACACGTGAAGATTATGAAGAGGAAATTGAAGTATTGGTGGAGAAGAATGACGACCTGATCAAGAAGATTGGAATATTTATGGGAGGCCCTACGCCAGTAGAGGAAGACGAAGAACCCAAGGAGATTAGCCCGGAAGACTACATCATCATCGACGGCACCGATTCGGATCCAGATAGTAGCAACGATGACTATGTTGATGAAGCTGGAGCAGATATCATGGAGTCTGCAACCGAAGAATATTTCTAGTAGACCACCTCATCAGTAGTAGTAGTCCACCATGTAAATATAGTAGTCCGAGCACTTCTGCGATAGATAGATCGATTGTATGCCCTTGTTTGATTGATTGAAGTGAATTGTTTGCTTTTGACTCATGTGCATATGGGTAGTGTTTTCTCTTTAGACCCCCTCTACTCTTACATCTCATCTTTTCTAAACCCTCAGATGCCTCCGAGACATGACCCCGGATTTGCCTTTCCACCGGAGCTCACCCAGTTGATCCAGCAGCAGAACACATTGATGCAGTTGCTAGTCCAGAATCAGAATCAAGGGAACAACAACAACAACCCACCACCACCACCACCACCTATTGATCACTTAGCCCGTTTTCTTAGGCTGAATCCGCCGGTGTTTTCCAGTAGCACCGAGCCGATAGTAGCAGATGATTGGCTCCGCAAGACAGCTAGGGAGTTGACCACAGCGGGATGCACAGATGCGGATAAGGTGAAGTTTGCCGCACATCAGTTAGAAGGACCCGCAGCATCATGGTGGGAGAATTTCACAGCCACTTTCCCAGTCGACACTGTCACATGGGACCAGTTTCAGCAGGCTTTTCGTACTGCACATGTTTCAGCAGGAGCTATGGCCATGAAGAAGCGTGAGTTTCGCAACTTGCGCCAAGGAGGACGGACAGTTGGCCATTATGTGGAGGACTTTAGTAAGTTAGCAATTTATGCCCCAGATGACGTTGCTACGGATGCAGCTAGGCAGGAGAAGTTTCTGGAAGGACTGAATGATGAGTTGAGCATGCAGTTGATGGTAGCAACCTTCAACAACTACCAGGAGTTGGTAGATCGTGCTCTTATGATTGAAGGGAAGCAACAGCAAATTGAGAATCGCAAGAGGAAGTATGGACAAGGGAAGTACAATTCAGGAGCTCAGCAGAAGCCACGTTTTACCCCTAGACCGGGAGGACATTTTCAGCGCACCCATGGAGGAGGTAGCTCGCACAATCACAATGGCACCAAGAATGGTAATGGCAATGGAGGAAGCAACGTCCAGAACCGCACCAACCCATCAACCCCAGCCAAGAAGGACCTGAGCCAAGTCACTTGCTTTAAGTGTCAGAAGACCGGACATTATGCCAATGAATGTCTTGAAGGCCAAAATGGCAATGGAAGGTCTGGGAAGAAGCCGAACCCTTTCAACATGGGACAGGTGAACCACGTTAGCGTAGAGGAGGTTGAAGCTCAGCCCGATGCAGTAATAGGTAAGTATTGGTTAAGTCATTTACTGCACTCGTTCTTTTTGATACTGGTGCATCGCATTCATACATATCAAGGGGATTTGTGGATAAGTATAACCTATCAACCCAAGCCCTTAGGTCACCCATGTTAGTAACCTCGCCTGGAGCAGAGTATATGGCTAGTCTATGGTGTGATCGGTTACCATTAAGGATTGGTAACTATGTTTTTCCCTCAAACCTAATAGTATTGGAATCCCAAGGATTGGATGTGATATTAGGCATGGATTGGTTATCAAAGTATGAAGGGAATATTGAATGTGCTAGTAAGTCAATTTTGCTTACCATCCCAGAAGGGAGAAGGATCAAGTATGTATCCCGACATGTGCCAAAGAGGACTCAAGTAAATTGCCTAACAGGAGTTGTGCAGGAGGAAGTACTAGTGGTAAGGGATTTCCCTGAAGTATTTCCAGAGGAGTTGCCAGGCATGCCACCGGATAGAGATATTGAGTTTTTGATTGAGCTATTGCCAGGCATAGGGCCAATATCAAAGAGACCATATAGGATGCCAGCAAAGGATTTGGTGGAAATTAAGAAGCAGATTAAGGAGTTACTGGATAAGGGATATATCCGCCCAAGTTCTTCACCTTGGGGATCGCCAGTACTTCTAGTGGAGAAGAAGGATGGATCGTTAAGGATGGTTGTTGATTATCGAGGATTGAATGAAGTAACGATCAAGAACAAGTACCCACTACCGATGATCAATGATCTGTTTGATCGATTGCAAGGAGCTAAGGTATTTTCCAAGATCGATCTGCGATCAGGATACCACCAGTTGAAGATTCGAGAAGAGGATATTCTGAAGACAACTTTTACCACCAAGTATGGGCTGTACGAGTATACCATTATGTCATTTGGTCTGACTAACGCACCTGCCTATTTTATGAACATGATGAACAAAGTGTTTATGGAGTTCTTGGATAAGTTTGTCGTAGTGTTCATTGATGATATCCTGGTTTACTCGAAGAATGAAGAGGAGCATAAGGAACATTTGCAACTAGTACTTGATAAGCTCAGAGAACATCAATTATATGCCAAGTTCAGCAAATGTGAGTTTTGGTTGAAGGAAGTAGGATTCCTCGGACACGTTATATCTTGTGAAGGTATAGCAGTTGATCCCACTAAAGTTGATACCGTGACCAAGTGGGAAGCCCCAACAACAGTTGGAGAGATCCGGAGTTTTCTTGGACTCGCAGGATACTACCGGAGATTTATTGAGAATTTCTCAAGGATTGTGAAGCCTATGACTGAGTTGTTAAAGAAAGATACCAAGTTCATATGGACGGAGGAATGTGAGGCTAGTTTCCAGGAGTTGAAGAAACGTTTGGTTACCTCACCAGTGTTGATTTTGCCAGACCAGACCAAAGATTATGAGGTGTATTGCGACGCTTCACATCGAGGACTTGGAGCAGTGCTTATGTAGGAAGGGAGAGTTATTTCATATGTCTCAAGACAACTGAAGCCTCATGAGTTGAATTATGCCACGTATGATTTGGAGTTAGCAGCCGTAGTGCATGCATTGAAAACATGGAGACATTTTCTGATTGGAAATCATTGTGAGGTGTACACGGATCATAAGAGTTTGAAATACATCTTCACATAGAAGGAGTTAAACCTCAGACAAAGGAGATGGTTGGAGCTCATCAAGGATTATGATATGAGATTGCATTACCATCCCGGAAAGGCTAATGTAGTAGCTGACGCATTAAGCCGTAAGAGCCACATCAATACATTAATGACGGGAGAAATACCAAGGGAGTTAGCAGAAAATCTTCGTGAACTATGTTTGGAAATAGTTCCGAGAGGCTATGTAGCAGCATTGGAGATTCAGTCAACTTTGATGGATAGAATCAGAGAAGCTCAGAAGACTGACAAAGAAATTGCCGCTATTAAGGAGAAACTTAGCAAAGGAAAAGCTAAGGGATTTCGTGAGGATGAGCATGATACCCTATTGTTTGAAGACCGCGTTTACGTGCCCAATGACCCGGAGATCAGGAAGTTGATACTGCAAGAGGCACACGACTCACCGTATTCAATTCACCCAGGAAATACCAAGATGTACTTGGATCTGAAGGATATTTTCTGGTGGACCGGAATGAAGAAGGATATTGCGGAGTATGTAGCAGTTTGTGATGTATGTCAGAGAGTAAAGGCAGAGCATTAGAAGCCAGCAGGATTGTTACAACCATTGCCGATACCCGAATGGAAGTGGGATAAGCTAGGCATGGATTTTATCATGGGATTACCCACGACTCGTTCAGGCTATGACTCGATTTGGGTTGTAGTCGATCGATTGACGAAAGTAGCTCATTTCATCCCAGTAAAGACCACTTACACCAGTGCTAAGTTGGCAAAGATATACATGACCAGGATCATATGTTTGCATGGAGTTCCAAGGAGTATCGTATCAGATAGAGGAACCCAGTTTACCTCAAAGTTCTGGAAGCAGTTGCACGAAACTTTGGGTACCAGGCTAGAATTCAGTACAGCTTTTCATCCACAGACAGATGGACAGACCGAGAGAGTCCATCACAATTTGGAGGATATGCTGAGAGCTTGTGCGCTAGATTATGGATCTAGTTGGGACGATAATTTGCCATATGCAGAGTTCTCTTACAACAACAGTTACCAAACCAGTTTAAAGATGGCCCCTTTTGAAGCATTGTACGGAAGGAGGTGCAGGACACCGTTATCATGGGACGAAGCTGGAGACCGCCAGTTGTTTGGACCTAACTTGATTAAAGAGTCTGAACAGAAGGTGAAGTTGATTCGCGATAGGCTCAAGGTAGCCCAGTCCAGACAGAAAAGTTATGCAGATTCTAAACGCAAGGAGACAGTTTACGAAGTCGGAGATAGAGCTTATCTTCGAGTATCTCCACTTCGGGGAACAAAGCGTTTTGGAGTTAAAGGGAAGTTAGCGCCACGATTTGTAGGACCATATCGAGTTTTGGAGCGTATGGGAGAAGTGGCCTACAAGTTGGAATTGCCTGAAGGATTGTCAGGAGTTCATGATGTGTTCCACGTTTCTCGGTTAAAGAAATGCCACGCGGAGATGGCTGACATACCTTGAGAGACACAGTGCCATTGGAAACTACTCAGTTGGATAACGATTTGACCTACGAGGAGAAACCAGTTAAGATCCTCAAGTTTACCAGCCGAGTTACCCGCAGCAAGGTTATCAAGTTTTGCAAGGTTCAGTGGAGCCACCACACGGAGGACGAAGCCACCTGGGAGCGAGAGGAAGATTTGCTCAAGGACCACCCTCACATATTTTCTAGCCAACCCGAATCTCGAGGGCGAGATTCATCTTAAGGGGGGTAGGTTTGTAACATCCCAAATTTCCAATTTGGAATGTTATACATTAGATCATCATTGCATACCATATTTTATTTTGCATTTTGGTTGATCCTAGAAATTCTACGCAACTCAATGACCCACGGAGAGAGTTGGGGATTTCGTTATTTTCATATTTGAGTTTTCTCAAATTTTGAGAATAGGATCATTTGATTTTATTTATTTTATCATCAATTATTTCTATTACCAAAAATATGAGATAGGGAATAAAATGACTTTCCCAAAATAAAGAAATATTGAGGATTTAATAATAAAATCAAATAAGTTTTTATTTCGGAGTTTTTCGGTGTTTTATTTGAATTTAGGAAAAATGTGCGTTTTTCAAAATTGCATTTAGGTCCCAAATAAATGTTCACCTTGTTCGGCTTGATTTTAGAAGCCCGTGAAAATTTATTTCGGAATTTTTGGAGTCCGTTTAGTATTTTCTTTTTATTTTTCTTCTGCGCGTAATTATTTGAAAAAAATCGAACCGACCTAGGGCCGTGTCCGACTAGGACTCCCGGCCCGTTAGGCTATTTAAGCCGGGGGGAGGCCCAGCCAGAGCTAACCCTAGCCCGAGCCGCCCCCAGCTCCCGCCGCCGCCGCCGGACGCCGCCGCTGGCGCCCGCCGCCGCCTCGAAATCCGTGCCGTTTTCTTAAATAGATCGGTTTTTCCAGTTTATTTAAATAGCGAGCGTTCGTCCATTCGTTCGTTCCAGTGAACGTTCGTCGTTTTTCTTTTTCTTGAATTAAATCCGCGATTTTTCTAATCGTGATTCCTGATCCGATTTTCGTTTTAGTATATCTTTTCGCTCGTTTATCGGAATCAGGCGATTCAAGCGCCTGGAGTTTCGTCTCGAAACCCCCTATCCGTTTAACCAACTTAAACAAGATTTTGCTACTGTAAAATTTTCCCTGGATCCAGATTAGTAGAACGAAGTTGTTTTCTTTCGCCATTTGACTTTCGTTGCTTCGTTCGATTTGATTCTTTTTGCCAACCGGAGTTCTTGAGTTGAACCTTCTGGTTAGATCTCTTTTTTGAGTTTTACCTGTGCATTAGTTGAGTACTTATTGTATGCTTGTTTGTTTGTCTGCGATAGAATACCCGGAGTGCGCCGCTTGTTACTTCGAATCTCTAGGTTTCCCGGATCATCAGCAAGGCAAGTAACTCTTTGATCATACCTTTCCTACTACCCAGTTTTATTGCATTAGATCAATCCTCACACATTGCATGGTTAGGATCTAATTAAATTGTGGGATGGGAAGTAGATGAGGTAGTTCCTATTACCTGTTTATTATCAAACCTTTGGGAGTTACTTCTACATTTGCTTATTATGCCATGCTATGCTAGTAGACGTGGATTGGGTGAGTGATATCCATGATAGATGTGAGTTTTGTTAATTAATGGTTTATCTAAGGTGGCAACTTAAACACACATCTGGGTGGATTGAGGCACCTGGTTATTCCAGGACTTGCCTGTTTTCTTTTGGACCGCGACCCAAGCTCATAGGGATCATGAGACTATTCATACTAGAAACTTCCGTGTGCAGCCACAAGCTATTATGGGCTCTAGCATAGTTGACTATGTTGTGCGAACTCTTACAGTGGTAGACTAGCAGATGTAGGGGATGTAGGTGGTACGGTCTACCCGATCGTAAGGTGCTAGCGCTTCTGAAAGACTATGTCTCGGTCATCCGTCTTCTCAAACACTATGTAGTGCGAGAAACCAAACGGAGGCGATCGAGTCTTGTGGGGAAAAGTGCGCAAACCTCTGCAGAGTGTAATAAACTAATCATGGTTAGCCGTGTCCCTGGTTATGGACATCTTGCGTATCTAATACCTGGATTATCATGTGAATCTCAACATGTTACTCTAAATTAATTTTGTTGGGTTATGTTTACTGATGATGCTTAATTGGGATTGAGAATGCTGTCAACCATTCTCAATGTTTAACAACTACCATGATAGTTAAATAAATTTATTCCTTTGAAGTAGGGAAAAATTGTCTTTACGCAAAACTATAACCATAGAGCTTTTCCACCAGCCAAATATGCATATAGTATAGCTGTTTCATTCCATTACTCTCTATGTGTTACATTGCCAGCATATTCCATGTGCTGACCCGTTTCGGGCTGCAATGTTAATGTTGCAGACTTTTCAGACGACGATTAAGGAGTTTTTAGGTTGTGGTTCTATACTCAGTGATGCCGTTGGAGTTGATGGACTCACTTATCTTCCAAGCCTTCCGCTGTTATCGTTATTAGATGGCCTTAAGCCATATTTATTGTATTAAGTTCTCTTTTGAGACACTCGATGTAATAAGTGTGTGATTGCTACTCTGCTATAAATCCTCCGAGTATTGTGTGGTGTCAACATTACTGATCCAGGGATGACACCGGAGCACAGAGATCAGACTGTTTGAGGTCTCGTCACTACACAATCATAAAAGATGTCCAAGATAGTATATTTATATGTGAAGACCTCTCTTTCTTTATTACTTCCTATTAATTGCAACGATGACCAAAACTATGTTTGTCAACTCTCAACAACTTTTATTTATCATACTCTTTCTATGTGAGCTCATTACTCTCCATAAGATCCATATGATCTCTTTTATTTCCTTTTATTCTTTCTCTTTTCTTTTATTCACTCAAGATCATGGCAAAATAAACAAGCCCTTGACTCAACACTAATCTTTATTATATATAGCTCATGGACTCGATTACATAGAAGGATCATAAAGCAAAACTCACAACTAGATCATACTAAAAGCTTTTATTCTACTAGATCAAGATATTATCAAAAGGATCAAACTAAGAAAAACGGTAAGGATAGAAGTGATGGTGATACGATACCGGGGAACTCCCCCAATCTTGGCGGTTGCCAAGGGGAGTGCCCATACCAGATACTTAGTTCTTCTTTGTTGGTGAAGAAGGTGATGGTTTTGTTGATGGCGTAGGCTTCTTCCTTAATTTGCGCTTGAGGACAGAATTTTGGTCCCTTAGGTCCTCGATCTCCTGCTCCAGGCTCAGTATCTTTTTGCATAGTTCCTGTTTGTTTTCCTGCAAGAGGCGAAAAGGGATAAACTCGATCTTAGGTTTCTTTACTCTATCAGGGAGGCTTGACTTTTTGAACTCCACATGCATGTCCCCAGGTTGAGGTAGTGGGACTTCATCTTCATCTGAGCTCGTCTCCTCCTTTCCCTTAGGTTCATAGTCCTCTTCTTCTTCCGTAGTCCAACCACAATGCTCCACATCCCCATAGACTTTAGGATTCGCAAGGTAGTCAGCCACATAGCTCTCTCCTTCCGAATCCTAGGACGACATGTTGCTAAAATCTGCAGCAGGACAGCTCGAAACAAAGACAGGAGATATTTGCGTGATACGGGATTCAAAACCTCCGGGAGATTATATAATGAATTTTTACCGACCAAAATACGTAACGCGTAAGAAAACAGAGTCCGGAGAGCACACGAGGTGCCCACGAGGTAGGGTGCGCGCCCAAGGGGGTAGGGCACGCTCTCCACCCTCGTGGAGCTCTCGTGTCCTTCCGGGACTGCTTCTTATTTTTCTATTTTTCTAAATATTCCAAGATGGAATAAAATTGCCATTGGAACTGTTTTGGAGTCGGTTTACTTACCGTACCACATACCTATTCCTTTTCGGAGTCTAAAACATTCCGGAATGTGTCCCTTATGTATTCTTCCGGGGTTACGGTTTCAATAACATTGGTTTCAACATTTATAGGGTTACCTGAGATATAATGTTTAATTCTTTGACCGTTCACCACCTTTGGATTTGTGCCTTCGAAGTTGTTGATTTTTATGCCACCGGAACGATAGACCTCCTCGATAACGTAAGGACCTTCCCATTTAGAGAGAAGTTTTCCTGCAAAAAATCGTAAACGAGAGTTGTATAATAATACATAATCACCTACATTAAACTCACGCCTTTTGTATTCTTTTGTCATGCCATCTTTTAACATTTTCTTTAAATAATTTGGCATTCTCGTAGGCTTGGGTTCTCCATTCATCGAGTGACCTAATGTCAAATAACCTCTTCTGACCGGAAAGTTTGAAATCATAATTGAGCTCTTTAATAGCCCAATAAGCCTTATGTTCTAGTTCGAGAGGTAAGTGACATGCTTTTCCATAAACCATTTTATACGGAGACATACCCATAGGATTTTTATATGCAGTTCTATAGGCCCATAATGCATCATCAAGTTTCTTGGAACAATTTTTTCTAGATCTATTAACAGTCTTTTGCAAAATTAATTTGAGTTCTCTATTACTCAATTCTACTTGACACTAGACTGTGGGTGATCAGGAGATGCAATTCTATGATTAACATCATATTTGGCAAGCATTTTACGGAAAGCACCATGAATAAAATGTGAACCACCATCAGTCATTAAATATCTAGGGACTCCAAACCTCAGAAAAATAACTTGTTTAAGTATCTTAATAGAAGTGTTATGATCAGCACTACTAGTTGGAATAGCTTCTACCCACTTAGTAACGTAATCAGCAGCAACTAAAATATGTGTATAACCATTAGAGGTAGGAAAAGGTCCCATATAATCAAATCCCCAAACATCAAATGGTTCAATAACAAGTGAATAATTCATAGGCATTTCTTGGCGTCTACTAATATTACCAATTCTTTGACATTCATCACAAGATACAACAAACTTACGGGCATCCTTGAAGAGAGTAGGCCAATAAAAACTGGATTGCATACCTTGTGTGCAGTTCTCTCTCTAGCATGGTGTCCTCCATAAGCCTCGGAGTGACACTTGCGTCGGATCTGTTCCTGCTCATGCTCAGGTACACAACGTCTAATAACACCATCTACTCCTTCTTTATAAAGATGTGGGTCATCCCAAAAGTAATGTCTCAAATCATAGAAGAACTTTTTCATTTGCTGGTATGTGAAACTAGGTGGTATAAATTTAGCAACAATGTAATTAGCATAATCAGCATACCATGGAGCAGTGTGAGAAGCATTTATGACATTTAATTGTTCATCAGGAAAGCTATCATAAATAGGTAGTGGGTCATCAAGAACATTTTCTAACCTAGACAAGTTGTCTGCAACGGGGTTCTCAGCTCCCTTTCTATCAATAATATGAAAATCAAATTCTTGTAGCAAGAGAACCCATCTAATAAGTCTAGGTTTAGCATCTTTCTTTTCCATGAGATATTTAATAGTAGCATGATCAGTGTGAATAGTTACTTTAGAATCAACAATATAAGGTTTGAACTTATCACAAGCAAATACAACTGCTAAGAATTCCTTTTCAGTAGTAGCATAGTTTCTCTGAGCATTGTCTAGAGTTTTACTAGCATATTGAATAACATTTAATTTCTTATCAACTCTTTGCCCTAGAACAACACCTACAACATAATCACTAGCATCACATAATTTCAAAAGTTAAATTCCAATCAGGTGGCTGATAGGTGCAGAGATTAATGCTTTCTTAAGTATTTCAAATGCTTCTACACAATCATCATCAAAGACAAATGGTATATCTTTTTGTAATATATTAGTCAGAGGCCGAGAAATTTTTGAGAAGTCCTTAATGAACCTCCTATAAAAACTGGCGTGACCAAGGAAACTTCTTATACCTTTGATGTCCTTGGGACATGGCATCTTTTCAATAGCATCAACTTTAGCTTTATCAACTTCAATACCTCTTTCAGACACTTTATGCCCCAAGATAATACCTTCATTAACCATAAAGTGGCACTTCTCCCAATTCAAGACAAGGTTAGTTTCTTCACATCTCTGCAAAACTTGATCAAGGTTGCTTAAGCAATCTTCAAAAGAGGATCCATAGATGGAAAAATCGTCCATGAAAACCTCACAAATATTTTCACAAAAGTCAGGGAATATAGCCATCATGCATCTTTGAAAGGTAGTAGGTCCATTACATAAACCAAAAGGCATATGTCTATAAGCAAAAGTACCAAAAGGGCAAGTAAAGGTAGTCTTTGATTGATCATTGGCTGACACATGTATTTGAGAGAAACTAGAATAACCATCTAGAAAGCAAAAATGTGTATGTTTGGATAATCTTTCTAGCATTTGATCGATAAAAGGTAAGGGGTAATGATCCTTTTTAGTAGCTTTATTTAATTTGCGGAAATCAATTACCATCCTATAACATGTAATAATTCTTTGCGGGATCAACTCGTCTTTATCATTAGGAACGACAGTAGTACGTCCCTTCTTAGGGACACAATGGACAGGACTTACCCACTAACTATCATCAACAGGATAAATTATACCTGCCTCAAGAAGCTTTAATATTTCCTTTCTTACCACTTCCTTCATCTTAGGATTCAGCCGTCGTTGATGATCACGAACTGGTTTGGCATCTTCCTCAAAATTTATTTTGTGTTGACACAGAGTGGGACTAATTCCCTTAAGATCATCAATAGTATATCCAATAGTAGCATGGTGCTTCTTCAGAGTTTTCAATAATCTCTCTTCTTCATGCTCTGAAAGGTTAGCACTAATAATAACAGGATATATCTTTTTCTCATCAAGATAAGCATATTTAAGAGTACCAGGTACCGGTTTAAGCTCAAACAAGGGATCACCCTTAGGTGGAGGAGGATCCCCTAGGATTTCAATAGGAAAATTGTGTTTCAGAATGGGTTCATGTTTAAAGAATACTTCATCTATTTCCCTTCTTTCATTCATAAACGTATCATTTTCATGGTCTAGCAAATATTGTTCTAAAGGATCACTAGGAGGTACAACAATAGAAGCAAGCCAATAATTTCATCTTTACTAGGCAATTCCTCTTCACGGTGTTGTCTATGAAATTTAGAGAAATTAAACTCATGAGACATATCACCTAGACCAATAGTAACAACATCCTTTTTGCAATCTATCTTAGCATTAACAGTGTTCAAGAAGGGTCTACCAAATATAATGGGACAAAAGTTATCTTGTGGGGAGCCAAGAACAAGAAAATCAGCAGGATATTTAGTTTTCCCACAAAATACTTCAACATCTCTAACAATTCCCATTGGTGAAATAGTATCTCTATTGGCAAGTTTAATTGTGACATCAATATCTTCTAACTCAGCGGGTGCAATGTCATGCATAATTTCTTTGTATAAGTCAAAAGGTATTGCACTAGCACTAGCACCCATATCACATAAGCCATAATAAAAATGATCTCCTATTTTAACAGAAATAACAGGCAGGCCTACCACAGGTCTATGTTTATCTTTAGCACAAGGTTTGGCAATTCTAGCGGTCTCATTACAGAATTGAATAACAAGCCCATCAATATTATCAGACAGGAGAGCTTTAACAATAGCAATATTAGGTTCAACTTTAATTTGCTCAGGAGGTGTATAAGTTCTAATATTGCTTTTATGAACCATAGTTGAAGCTTTAGCATGATCCTTTATCCTAACATGGAAAGGTGGTTTCTCAACATAAGAAGTAGGAACAATAGGATCATTATAAGTGATAGTCTTTTATTCAACTTTAATAGGTGCAGCTACTTTTACTTCTAT
This sequence comes from Triticum urartu, assembly GCF_003073215.2. NCBI lineage: Eukaryota > Viridiplantae > Streptophyta > Magnoliopsida > Poales > Poaceae > Triticum > Triticum urartu. Next base: position 191,706,628 of record NC_053023.1, read on the forward strand.
GGGAGGATGATATTTAAACCACTTCTCCCTAGGGAGATCAACATGAGTAGCAAAAGATTCACAAAAAGAAGCTACTATTTCAGAGTCAAGTCCATATTTAGTGCTAAATTTACGAAAAATGTCGGTATCCATAAAAGATTTAACACAATCATACTTAGGTGTCATACCTGACTCCTTACCTTTGTCGAGGTCCCAATCTTCATAGTTGTGTTTAATTCTTTCCAATAAATCCCATTTGAATTCAATAGTCTTCATCATAAAAGAGCCAGCACAAGAAGTATCGAGCATGGTGTGATTGTTATCAGAAAGCCGAGCATAAACATTTTGAATAATCATTTCTCTTGAGAGCTCATGATTGGGGCATGAATATAACATTGATTTAAGCCTCCCCCAAGCTTTAGCGATGCTTTCTCCTTCGCGAGGCCAGAAATTATATATATAATTGCGATCACGATGAACAAGATGCATAGGATAAAACTTCTGGTGAAATTCCAATTTCAATCGTTTGTAGTTCCATGACCCCATATCATCACATAGCCTATACCATGTCAATGCATCTTCCTTCAAAGATAAAGGGAAGACCTTATTCTTAATAACATCTTCGGGCACACCTGCAAGCTTAAATAATCCGCAAGCTTCATCCACATAGATTAGGTGCTCATCAGGATGCTTTATTCCATCTCCTGCAAAAGGATTAGCTAACAGTTTTTCAATCATACCGAAGGAATTTCAAAGCAGACATTTTCATTTTCAATAGGTTCAGTAGGTTGAGGAGAAACTCTTTGCTCTACTGGTTGGGGTGAAGATACCCCGAACAAGCCCCTCAGAGGATTACTTTCCATAGTAACAAGTGACAGTAAATATCAGCACACTATATAAATTTTTCCTTACCAAAGGCGCTTTACTCGCCGGCAACGGCGCCAGAAAAGAGTCTTGATGACCACAAGTATAGGGGATCTATCATAGTCCTTTAGATTAGTAAGAGTGTCGAACCCAACGAGGAGTAGAAGGAAATGATAAGTGGTTTCCAGCAAGGTATTCTCTGCAAGCACTGAAATAATAGGTAACAGATAGTTTTGTGATAGGATAATTTGTAACGAGTAACAAGTAACAAAAGTAAATAAAGTGCAGCAAGGTGGCCCAATCCTTTTTGTAGCAAAGGACAAGCCTGGACAAACTCCTATATGATGTAAAGCGCTCCCGAGAACACATGGGAATATCGTCAAGCTAGTTTTCATCACGTTCATATGATTCGCGTTCGGTACTTTGATAATTTGGTATGTGGGTGGACCGGTGCTTGGGTACTGCCCTTACTTGGACAAGTATCCCACTTATGATTAACCTCTATTGCAAGCATCCGCAACTAAAACAAAAGTATTAAGGTAAACCTAACCATAGCATGAAACATATGGATCCAAATCAGCCCCTTACGAAGCAACACATAAACTAGGGTTTAAGCTTCTGTCACTCTAGCAACCCATCATCTACTTATTACTTCCCAATGCCTTCCTCTAGGCCCAAATAATGGTGAAGTGTCATGTAGTCGACGTTCACATAACACCACTAGAGGAGAGACAACATACATCTCATCAAAATATCGAACGAATACCAAATTCACATGACTACTAATAGCAAGACTTCTCCCATGTCCTGAGGAACAAATGTAACTACTCACAAAGCATATTCATGTTCATAATCAGAGGGGTATTAATATCCATATAGGATCTGACATATGATCTTCCACCAAATAAACCAACTAGCATCAACTACAAGGAGTAATTAACACTACTAGCAACCCACAGGTACCAATCCCGGACTTGGAGACAAGAATTGGATACAAGAGATGAACTAGGGTTTTGAGAGGAGATGGTGTTGGTGAAGATGTTGATGGAGATTTCCCTCTCCCGATGAGAGGAGCGTTGGTGATGACGATGGCGATGGTTTCCTCCTCCTGGAGGGAAGTTTCCCTGACAGAACAGCTCCGCCAGAGCCCTAGATTGGTTCCGCCAAGGTTCCGCCTCGTGGCGGTGGAGTCTCGTCCGGAAAGATGGCTTCTGATTTTTTCCTCATCGAAAGACTCCATATATCAGAAGATGGATATCAGATGGCCACCAGGGGGCCCACGAGGTAGGGGCGCGCCCAGGGGGGTAGGGTGCGCCCCCTACCCTCGTGGGCAGGATGTGACCCCCCCGGTGAACTTCTTGCACTCAGTATTTTTTATATATTCTGAAAATGTCTTCCGTGAAGTTTCAGGAGTTTTGGAGCTGTGCAGAATAGGTCTCTAATATTTGCTCCTTTTCCAGCCAAGAATCCTAGCTGCCAGCATTCTCCCTCTTTATGTAAACCTTGTAAAATAAGAGAGAATAGGCATAAGTATTGTGACATAATGTGTAATAATAGCCCATAATGCAATAAATATCGATATAAAAGCATGATGCAAAATGGACGTATCACCAATCAAGAGGGTACCAATAGCTATGTTCTCTTTAGTTCGAATACAACCTATGTTTGAACAGGAAGCCCCCAAATGACCTTGAGGATTTTTTAACGACTCTGATTCGAATACGATCAAAGTCAGTCACAAAAGGGGTTAAGCTATGATTCGAATACGATCAAGAAGCCCCCTAGTGAGCTTGGCATTGTGCCGATCAAGAGGGTACCGACAACTATGTTCTCTTTAGTTCGAATCTGACCTATGTTTGAACAGGAAGCCCCCTAGTGATCATGAGGTTTAACGGCTAGATTCGAATACGATCATGAGCCAGACCAAAGGGTTAAGCTATATTCGAACACGATCAACCCCCAATTGGTCGTTTGAAATTATGATGATGAAGACATATGATCATCTGATGATAAAAATGACAGAGGTACTGCTTTATTACTTATCATAATATATACATCGTCAAAATATGTACATCATGAGAGCCGTTGGCTCAAGTATAGTTAGGCCGAAGATGAGCGATATTCCACGGCCGGTGGGTTTCTTCTTCCGATTTATGTGAGTCTTTGTGCTCTCGAATATCGATGAGGTAGTATGACCCGTTGTGCAAGTTCTTGCTGACCACAAAGGGCCCTTCCCAAGGTGGAGATAACTTGTGAGCATCAGTTTGATCCTGGCTGAGGCGGAGCACCAAATCACCTTCTTGAAAGGTTCTGGACTTAACTCGAGGGTTGTGATAACGGCGCAAATCCTGCTGGTAAATCACCGAGCGGGCTGCTGCTAAGTCACGCTTCTCATCTAACAGGTCAAGTGCATCCTGAAGGGCTTGTTCGTTATCAGCTTCAACGTAAGCCGCCACACGGGGCGAGTCATGACGGATGTCACTAGGTAGGACTGCCTCTGCTCCGTAAACCATGAAGAAAGGCGTATAACCCGTAGACCTGTTAGGGGTAGTATCGACGCTCCATATCACAGAGGGTAACTTCTCCACCCAACAACCTGGCGTTCGTTGTAAAGGAACCATAAGCCGGGGCTTGAGACCTTTCAAGATTTCCTGATTGGCTCTTTCAGCTTGACCATTGGATTGGGGGTGAGCTATTGATGAAACATCAAGCCGGATATGCTCACGTTGGTAGAATTCCTCCATAGCACCCTTGGACAAATTAGTACCATTGTCAGTTATAATGCTGTGTGGAAAGCCAAAACGAAAGATCGCCTTTTTCATGAATTGAACCGCCATGGGTGCATCACACTTACTAACCGGCTCTGCCTCAACCCACTTTGTGAATTTGTCAACTGCAAACAGAAGGTGTGTCTTTTTATCTTTGGATCTTTTGAAAGGTCCAACCATGTCGATCCCCCAGACTGCAAACGACCAAGTAATTGGAATCATCCGCAATTCTTGAGCCGGCACGTGTGCCCGTCGTGAGAATTTCTGGCAACCATCACATTTACTGACCAGATCCTCCGCATCAGCGTGAGCCGTCAGCCAGTAAAATCCATGACGGAAGGCTTTGGCTACAAGGGACTTTGAACTGGCATGATGGCCACAATCTCCTTCATGGATTTCACGAAGAATTTCTTGACCTTCCTCAGGAGAGACACAGCGTTGAAACGCCCCTGTGACACTGCGATGATGCAACTCACCATTGGCAATTGTCATTGATTTAGACCGTCGGGTTATCTGTCTAGCCAAGGTTTCATCTTCAGGCAACTCGCCTCGGGTCATATAAGCCAAATATGGCACTGTCCAATCTGGGATGACGTGAAGATCTGCCACCAATTGTACTTCTGGGTCTGGAACAGCCAAGTCTTCCTCCATAGGCAACTTGGCAGAAGGGTTATGCAAGACATCTAAGAAAGTGTTAGGTGGTACCGGCTTACGCCGAGACCCCAACCAGCTTAAAGCATCAGTCGCTTCATTCTTTCTGCGATCAATGTGCTCCACATGGTAACCCTTGAAGTGTCCAGTAATGGCATCAACTTCAAGGTGATAAGCCGCCATGAGAGGATCCTTGGAATCCCACTTGCCTGATACTTGTTGAGCCACCAAATCTGAGTCACCAAAGCACCTTACCTGGCTTAAGCTCATCTCCTTAGCCATCCTAAGACCATGGAGCAAGGCCTCATACTCAGCTGCATTATTAGTACAGGGAAACATCAACCGTAGCACATAACAAAATTTGTCACCTCGAGGGGAAGCTAAAACAACTCCAGCCCTCGAGCCCTCCAATTTCCTGGACCCATCAAAATGAATAGTCCAATATGTGTTGTCCGGCTTCTCTTCAGGCATCTACAGCTCTGTCCAATTATCGATGAAGTCCACTAGTGCTTGAGACTTGATAGCAGTGTGTGGCACATACTTTAAACCATGAGGCCCGAGTTCAATGGCCCACTTGGCGACTCGTCATGTGGCTTCTCTATTTTGAATGATATCTCCTAAAGGAGCAGAACTAACCACGCTGATGGGATGACCCTGAAAATATTGCTTAAGCTTCCGGCTCGCCATGAACACCCCATAAACAAGCTTCTGCCAATGTGCATATCTTTGCTTGGACTCAACAAGCACCTCACTGACGTAGTAAACCGGCCGATATTCCTTGCCAGCCTCCTTGCGCTCTACTACAATAGCCACACCGACAGCACGTGTGTTAGCAGCCACATATAATAATAATGGCTCCTTATCAATAGGAACAACAAGGATCGGCGGCTCAGCGAGCTGTCTCTTCAAATCTTCAAAGGTAGTATTAGCAGCATCACTCCAGACAAAATTGTCTGTCTTTTTCATCATCTGATATAGCGGTATGTCCTTCTCACCTAACCGTCTTATGAACTGGCTTAAAGCAGTAATATGACCCGCCAAACGCTGAACATCATTGATACATGTCGTCTTAGCCAAAGAAGTGATTGCCTTGATCTTCTCCGGGTTAGCTTCGATGCCTTTGTTAGAAACCAGAAAACCCAAAAGCTTGCCTGCTGGTACTCCAAAAACACACTTGGCCGGGTTAAGCATCATCTTGTAGACCCAGAGGTTATCAAAGGTTTCCTTTAGATCATCTATCAAGGTCTCCTTCTCCCTGGACTTCACCACGATGTTGTCCACATAAGCATGAACATTGCGCCCAATCTGGCTGTGAAGACAGTTCTGCACAGACCGCTGATAAGTCGCCTGGGCACTCTTAAGCCCAAAAGGCATAGACACATAGCAGAAGGCTCCAAACGGAGTAATAAAATCCGTATTCTCCTGGTCCTTAACTGCCATTTTGATCTGATGATAACCAGAATAAGCATCCAAAAAGTTCAAACACTCACAACTCGCCGTAGCATCAATGATTTGATCAATATGAGGGAGAGTGAAAGGATCAGCCAGACAAGCCTTGTTTAAGTCCGTGTAATCCACACACATACGCCAGGTGCCTTTCTTTTGAAGCACGAGCACCGGGTTAGCCAACAACTCTGGATGGAAAACTTCAATAATGAACCCAACCGCCAAGAGCCGGGCCACTTCTTCACCAATGGCCTTATGTCTTTCCTCATTGAACCATTGAAGAAAATGCCTGACCGGCTTAAACTTTGGATCAATATTGAGAGTGTGCTCAGCGAGTTCTCTCGGTACACCTGGCATGTCAGAAGGTTTCCATGCAAAGATGCCTCGGTTCTCACGGGTGAACTTGATGAGCGCGCTTTCCTATTTGGGATCCACATTAGCACTGATACTGAACTTCTTAGATGAGTCACCTGGAACAAAATCAACAAGCTTGGTGTCATCACCCGACTTAAACTTCAACACTGGCTCATGTTCTGTGGTTGGCTTTTTCAAAGACGTCATATCCGTCGGGTCAACATTCTCCTTGTAGAACTTCAACTCCTCTGTTGCACAAACAGATTCCGTGTAAGCAGCATCTCCTTCTTCACATTCCAAGGCTATCTTCCGACTCCCATGCACTATGATGGTGCCCTTATGACCCGGCATCTTGAGCTGCAGATAAAGATAACACGGCCGTGCCATGAACTTGGCATAAGCAGGCCATCCAAATAGGGCATGATACAGGCTCTTGATTTTGACTACCTCAAAAGTTAACTTCTCCGTCCTAGAATCATGCTCATCTCCAAAGGCTACTTCCAATTCAATCTTACCCACTGGGTATGCCGACTTACCAGGCACCACTCCATGGAAAACAGTGTTGGATGGCTTAAGACTTTTATCAGTCAATCCCATGGGACGGAAGGTCTCATAATAGAGGATCTTAATGCTACTGCCTCCATCCATGAGTACCTTAGTGAATTTATATCCACCAACCTGAGGTGCCACCACCAAGGCCAGGTGACCCGGATTGTCAACCCGGGGAGGGTGATCTTCCCTACTTCATAGAATAGGCTGCTCAAGCCATCTCAAATAACGAGGAACTGCCAGCTCAACAGCATTCACAGCCCTCTTATGAAGCTTCTGGTCCCGTTTGCACAGACTGGTGGTGAACACATGATATTGTCCACTACTCAGCTATTTTGGATTGCTCTGATATCCAGACTGCTGTTGCTGCTGACCTTCCTGGCCAGATTGTTGATTATAGCCACCTTGATTTCCTTGAGAGCCTTGAAAGGTGGAATTTGAACCGCCGCCCGGGCCATGAAAACCGTCGCCACCTGAGCCATCGCCCGGCCCATGATTGTCGTCGAATATGTTAGAGTTCTTGAAAGCCTTCATGATCGTATAGTCCTTCCATATGTGAGTGGCTGGTTTCTGCTGAGTACCGTGCCTCGGACAGGGCTCATTTAATAACAGCTCAAGAATAGGACCTGACCCGCCATACCGAGGAGGTGGTCTCCCCTTACGTCGTTGATTGTTGCCCTGTGCATTGGTATTACCCACAAATTCCGAGCTACCATAAGCCTTATGTTTATTATTGCCTCCTTGATTCGCTGGGTTATGCTGATGACCCTTGGCATTACCTTTTCTTCCTTCCCTGTCTTCTCATCATCAGACTCGGGATCCTTGGTACTATTAGAGTCGGCGTACTTGACTAGAGCCGCCATTAGCTGGCCCATGTCATTACAATCGCGCTTGAGCCGCCCCAACTTCTGTTTTACAGGCGTAAATCGGCAATTTTTCTCCAACATTAAGACTGCAGAGCCGGCATCCATCTTATCAGATGAATGTATTATGGCTTTGACCCGGCGCACCCAATGGGTTGTGGACTCACCTTCCTGTTGCTTGCAATTAGTCAAATCCACAATTGACATGGGTTTCTTGCATGTGTCTTTGAAGTTCTGAATAAACCGGCCCTTTAACACTGCCCATGAACCAATGGAATTAGGCGGCAGCCCCTTTAACCAAGTGTCGGTTGTCCCGTCCAACATCATGGTGAAGTACTTGGCCATTGCAGCGTCACTGACCTCCAGTAGTTCCATGGCCATCTCATAACTTTCAATCCACGCCCCGAGCTGTAAATCGGCCGTGTAATTAGGCACCTTTCGAGGCCCCTTGAAATCCTTAGGCAAACGTTCGTTACGTAGAGCCGGCACCAAGCAAGGGACACCTCCAGTCCTCGTGGTCACACCTGCCTCAAGAGAAGTCATCGGATAAACCGGAAAAGACTGATAAGCCGCCCGCTGAGCCGCCTTCTCAGCTACCTGTTGAGTCGCCTGCTCAACCTCTTGGCGAATTCTGTCCTGGTCAACCAAGTTAGGAGCTCCATCACGCGCCGGGTCATGCCCGCATGGCTGGTCACGGCGCCGGGCGTTGCTTGAAATGGCTGCTGATTCTATATGCCTGCTATAACTCGGGCTCCGTGCCACTTCTGCATCATGCTGAGCCTGATCCGCCGGGTTAACCACGGCAGTTAACAGGGTTGTCATCCTATCCATGAGATCCATGAGTACCTGAGCCGGCGGGCGCGCGACCTCCTGCCCCAGCCGCCGCTGACCCGGAGGTTATCGCTGTCGCAGCTGTAGAGTTTTGAACGGGTTGCGTGCCAGTCATGAAGATCCCTTCCCTGCTTGGCTGCTCAAAGGGGTCTGGAATACTGCTGCCATCGGAACAGCCCCCAAGCCCACCGTCTTGCAATTGATACAATGAATCCGTCTCACCTATGGACGACTCACCATCAGAGTAGACGGCTGTCTCACCGCCAGACACCGATCCTTCAGAAAATTCTCCTCCATGGATGCATCCCACGAAGGCACGCTTCATGACGGGCTGAGTCCGGGCGGGTCTCGCACACTGAGCCGTCCCGATGATGTCGGTACAGATGTCCGGCTCAGGGCCCGGCTCGCCGATCTGGCCGATGAAGACGTGGATTCCGCCAAAGGGGACCCAGTACCCATACTCAAATGAACGGCGTCGGGGCCCCAGCCTGCGTCGTTGATGTAGAGCTTGCCGCGACGACTCTTAGTCATCCAGCCCACAACATATCCCTTGAGCCCTTCGAAGCTGCCCTTCAAGAACTCAAATCCACCATGCGCAGGCCCCATGGTGGGCGCCAACTATCATGGAATAGTCACGACAGATGTCCTGGTGAAAGACTTAATCGTGGAGCCATCGCAACTAGGAAGCTTAAAGGGGTTAAATGGGACAAAGGACACGAGGGTTTATACTGGTTCGGCCCCTTACGGTGAAGGTAAAAGCCTAATCCAGTTTGAGGTGGTATTGCTTATGTTTCGATTACTAGGGAGCGAATCCGCTTGACCTAGCTTTCGATCTGATCTCCCTTGTCCTGAACTGCCACCGGGTCATCCCTTTATATACAGAAGGCTGACACCCGGCGGCTCATAAATCCCGGCTGGCTCATAAATAGTGTCCGGCTCGGTCTCTAACAATTCCTGCCTTACAATACAAGTTATGTACATATGGCGGTTTATCTGTACGGGCCTTGAGTCACCTTTGGGTCTTGGGCCCTTAACTAAACCGCCATCTTCTAGAGTTGTCTTGGGCTTCATGAGTCGCCATAGGTATAACCTGGCCCCTCCTGGGCGGGTCATACCTAATAGTTATATCCCCAACAGTAACTCTTACCCGTCGTAGAAATTCCTACAACATAAGACGTTGCAGCCATGTAGGTCAGTACATTGAATGTACTGGCAAGTCACATCATAAGAATATGAACCTATTTGTACATGCAATTTGACTGGTGGAAAGCTCTATGTTTAGTTTTTTGCATAAAGCTAGTTTTTCCCTAGAATAAAAGATATTATTCTACCACTACAGTATAGCATAAGATGAGTTGGAAAACCCAACTCAATCCATTCCCAAAGTTTCATTTAAAACCCAACTGTTTAATTAAGAGTGATGAGATCTCCCAGCATTTCAACTACTAGATGCTCAAGTTGTCCGTAACCGGGGACACGGCTAATCGATTAGGTTGACACTCTGCAGAGGTTGCACACTTTTCCCCACAAGACTCGACCACCTCCATGATCGGAAGATCGAGACATAGTCTTTCGAAAATGTTCCCCCTTAACCCACGGATAGGCCGTTACACCTACTCATTCTACATCTGCTAGCCTATCCCGGAAGAGGTCACACTATCTACTCAACTAAGCAGAGCTCATATTGGCTAGTGGCTACACACGGAAGCTTCTAGACATGAGAATACGATTGATCCCTTTGAGCTTGGGCGAACGACCACTAGTGGTGCACCACCATGGATTAACCATGCATGCTCCCACTGTACTTAGCCACCATTCAAACCAAATACCGCCTATGTAGTTCATTTACAAGTCTTGGTCCTGATTACTACTTTGTCACTCATGTCTCACCATGTTCGCTTCCCAAACCACGTCTACATTTAGCGAGGCAAAAACAAACTTACACGACGGTGACAAGGATGTATAGATCAGACCTACCTCAAATGAACTACTAGGTAAAGCCATCTGGCAATAATAAATCCTACCATGCAATCCTACCACAAAGGACTAAGTGCATAATATAAAACATAGGTAATTAAAGGAATGATCAAATGTGAACTTGCCTGGTAATAGTTGATGAAGATTATATCGCTCTCAGAAATTTACTTAATAGAACTATTCGTCACTCTTCGATGAAAATCTATAAAGTCAAACATTGCATTCACATAAGCAATCATTTCAAAGAGCAATAACATGCAACACAAATGACTCGGAAAACCAAATGGGGATCCAACACACATAACTTGCATGCAAATAATTCTAGGTGCAAGACAATAAGTGCCATAAGGTGCAAAACTATGATGTGATCTATCGTGCATATAAAGCATAGCACTAAAACTATCATGGATAGATACTAATTGTCTAAGAAGTATCATGACAATGGTCCAAGTGGTAGGGTTTGGCTACGGTGACATGGTGCAAAAAGAATCACATCAATTGAAGCTACGGTTTAGGAGATATGGCCAGTTGAAGTTTGAATTCAAACCTGAATAAATTCAAATTAGAAATTGGCCAAATGTTTTCAAAGTTGGTTCTCTGGATAAAGCTATTCGAGACGAACATTTTGCCACTGGTTTCGTCGAATTTGGACTTACAGTTAAAATGTTGTAGCTAGTTGAAGTTTGGGGACAAATATGTAAATAAAACTATAGCAACTAGGTCACTGGCCACGTGGCGGCTCGTGGCTGGCTGAGCAGCGTTCGCTGCGGTGGCCATGCGGCGAACGGCCGCTAAATAAAAAAACACCTACCGCGGCTAAATAAATGTAAAACCGGGATTGGTTTAACTAAACCAATCGGTTTAATAAAAAACACGGTTAACCGAGTCGTTTTTTATGAAACGAAGGGTGGGGCGGCTTACAGCGGGCGGTCGGTGGCCGGCGATGGGGCGGACGGGGCGGCGTCTCCGGCGCTCCTTGCCGACGGGGAAGGAGGCCGCAGGGTCCGACGTGGCATGGGCGATCTCGTGGCGGGGTCGGCGGTGGTCGGAGTGGTCGGGATGAGGCGAGGCAAAGGTGGCGGCTCCAAGCTCCGGCAAGGGCGCGACACGTCGAGGCAGCGACTCCGGCGAGTTTCGGCGACAACGGAGGCCACCGGAAGATGCGGCGCGTCCAGGGCGTCCGGGTGCTGGTGCTGCGGGGCGTCGGCGGCGTCCAGATAGGCAGAGGAAGGGCGGCGGCGCTCCGCTCACTCCGGCGAGGTCGGGCATGCTCCGGGCAGTCATTCCCATGGGACCTATGGGCCAAAACCATGTCAAGAAGATGTTCTAGGATGGCGCAACTCGATTGACGAACAAATGGAGGTCAGGGAGTGCTCACTGACGATGGAATGGACCGTCGAAGACCTCGGCTCCAGCGAGATGCAAAATGACGAGGAGGCGGCTACAAGCGTCGTGGGTAGATGCGAGACGGCGGGATATACAGAGGGGAGTCGGGGGCATTTATAGGCGAGGGGAGGGCGTGCGGGTGTCGCGGATAAGCCCTATCCGAGGGGCTTCGCCGGCGGTTGCGAGGCGGCGCGAATGTATGTCTAGTGCGGTGTGGGAGGTTGGGAACGAGCTGGGGAAGCGGGGCCCACCAGTCAGTCGGTGTGGGCGGGGCGAGCGAGCGAGAGGCGAGGGTGGTCGATCAGCGCGCAGCCCCTTCGGGCGGTGGAGCAGGCCATGGGCCAAATTGGCCGGCTAGGCCGTGGGGTGAGGGACAGGAGAGAGAGTGCGCTGAGCTGGGCCGGTGGGATGCGCTCCTGGGCCGATCTCTGTTTCGGTCGAGGCACTACGTGTGTGCGTTTTTTTAAAACAAAACAGAAAGAAAACTCCATAGAAGAAAATTGAATATAAATTCTACATAGGCATATTATATACCAAAATGCTCAGAAAAATACCAAGAATAAAGTGAACTATTTTTCAAGTTCAAATAAATTTCAGAAAAAATCATAAAAGTCAAATAGTGCTACTATGCATTTAAAATCAATAAACATCATTTTGAGAATAGCAAAATGACTTCAAATTTATTTTCTCCTAATTTTCTATTGAAGGGAATCATTTTCCCCTTATTTCCGTTTATTTATTTTTAGGAGAAAAATAATTTGAATAGAAACTCAAATAACTCTCAATTGGATTTGAGTTTGGAAATTTCAAATAACTTAAAAGTGACTTCCAACTTATTTCTTTGAAACTTCCAACTCTCTTTCTTCAAATTCGAAGAAGTCATTTTATCTTCTCGCATGAACTCATGAGTTTCTTAAAGTTTCTAAATTTGAAATATTTCAAATGGAATTCAAATCATTTTCAAACCCCTTTTCATTTCTTTAATTGGAAGAAGTCATATTATCTTCACTCTAGGGTTTTGTGATGAAATGAATTTGAATTCAGGGAAATCAAAATGCAAGATGAAAAGTTTTGGGAAAGTCCTTTTATTCCCTCTCATGCAACTTTCAAAAGTTTCAATTTCCACTCAATTTCACACAACAATCAAACAAACAATCATAATAATTTATTTAATATAGCATCCCAAAATTTAGAATTTTGGGATGTTACAAACTACCACCCTTAAAATGAATCTCGTCCTCAAGATTCAGAGAGGCTAGAAAGAAAAGGTCGGGGTTTGGGGGTCTTCTTGAAAATCCATTGATCATCACAAGGTCTGGGGTGCTACCACCCTTAGAAGCATGGTTACGGTTCCAACAAAACTCATGTACTCCATCCTTGGTGTTAACGGTGTCGGTCTTCTCATATTCTCCGAGATAACTCCTTCACTTGTGCTCTTCCGGTAAGGGCATGGCCTTTTCCTCAAAATCTGGAGTCCTTGCATCAAATAAGATCCTTTCGAGTCTGGGTCTTCTTTGCTATCAGGACGTCGCCAATGCTAAACAACTATCGAAAACCTCATGGTGGTCAACAATTTATGATTCCTGCACGAAATGGGTCTGGGTTGAACCTCACCGTATAACCTACGATTGGCAACGGGTGCCTGTGCAGGGTTTCCATCGTCCTGCCGTTCTAAGGCTTTTGGTTTGTCGTGTCGACACTCTTCTAGGTTTTCAAGGCTCTCTGATTTTCCTTCAACATATGATATTTCATGATAGAAGTCTCAGGTATGGGGGCCAATCCATACCATACTTGAACCATTACCACATACGCAGATGATGAATCATGTATTCTAACACTTGGGCATCCTCACAAGCATTGCAAAACTTCTCTTCTCCATGAACTGGGTTTGGGTAAATCCATTGGTTCTGCAAGCCAAACAAAACCTGTATCATTTTTTCACAACTCTCGGGTTTACGGAACCTCCTATGGAACGTTTGCTGATGAAATCACAACTTCTTCCAGAATTATTCCTTCAACAAGGTTGTGCTTGTTCCTTTTCAAATCATGGGTCATGTGGGTTATGGCCCATGTCAACACTTGTATAACTTTAACCCATCCTTGGAGTTACTATTGTTACTTATTATGTGATTACATCTCCTTTAAATCCAATACTACTTCATTCCCTCATACACTTGGGGTAACCATCATAACAAAACTCTAATGTATTTTGTCCAAACTACACTCTGCGGAATACATTTTCCTTTCCATTGGTCAGGTGTTCACACAGAAAAGTATCACCCAAAAAAATGCATTGGTGCATCCATAATTCATATTCTCTTCATATGAACTCCTTTATTACATCCTTAACCACTACTCAAAACTCTAATTTTAAAAGTACTCTATTACAAAAGCTGCCATCCACATAGTTTGGTACGGTCAAGCATTACTTCCATCTTTATTCATTTGCCCTAGTTGAAGATGCTTTAGTCCCACTAGAATTGTGCAATGTGATCCTTGAAACATCGATCTTCTGCTTCAACATGGTGGCCATCAGCTTCATCTCCATCATCTCTGCATGCACCTCTCTCAAGTATTCCTGAGTGTGACGGAGTCTTGCTTCAAGTATTTCTCCAATCTGACGTATGGCTTCCATAGCAGCTTCACAAACAGATTCACGTGGTGCTCGAGAAATGAAAAGGTATTGTCCCATAGTCTTTGGGCAAACTCCCTTCACACGGTGGAGGTGTACCTTCACATACCAAAGTTCAAGTCCATTCTCCATGAAAGGATAACCTTTGTAGACTGCATCTCCTTTAAGATGAATATGCTTCATCATGTCCTTCAGGATCTTTGGGTAATCCTGATCACTAGTCAAGGTCATGATCTTTTCTGGGCCCTTGAGAAAAGACTCGTAAAGGGTTGTCATCTGCAGGTATAAGATAAAAGGGGTACTCAGGATAATGTATGTATTTCCTTGGGTCAAATGTGGTTGTTTTCTGGGAAAGGTTTGGGTCTGCTTGTCCATGGGTTCAAGGTTTAAGTGGGTGACATAGTGAGAGAGGCACTCACAATTAACAAACAACTCCTAAGTCCTAACATTTCATATGAGATTCCAAACACCTCAACTTTTATTGCTTCACTAACTATTACAGTTTCCACTTCCTAACTCAACTCAACATGCCCAATGAAAATAAAAGTGTGTTCCACATTTTTACATGCTTCATTCCAATATCAAGATCTCAACTGCTCAGCTCAAGCTTTCCTCGGGTCTGAACATTCTCTGTTAAAATATCCTACTCCTTTGCAGCGTAAACAAATGACGTCAGACAAATCCATGGGCTTCTTGGTGGTTATCTTGGCTCCTTGGGTCCTTGGCTTCCTTGCTGGGCATTTGCTAGCATAATGACCTAAATCCTTGCACATGTAACAAGTGATATGACTCAGGTCCTTTTCTGCAGAAACTGGGTTGTTAAGGGAATACATGCTCTTTCTCTTCCTGGACTTCTTCGTTCCGATCAATTCCTCTATCTCCTGTGGATCAAACTCCACTTCTTCTGTTGGGAATTCCCCCAAATACTCTTAGCTGTGCTTCATGTAATACAGTGAAAAATGTCCTTCTCCACATGAATAGCAAGCATTGGAGTAAAATCTGTTTAGGCTTTCTCCATCAGGGTCGTCAACATCTTCCTTCATCACAGGTTCTTTTAAACTTTCACTGAGGGCTTCTTTCATTGCTTCCTTCGACTGCTTGGTAATTTCTTGTACCTTGGGGTAAATATGACACTGGGTAGGGTAGTGCATAGTTCCTTCGCATAAGAAACAAGTAACCTTCCTAGTTGGGCATTCTTCCGCTGGGTGATTTCCTTCACAATAAGGGCATCCATCCTTGTGTTCTTCATGGGTGTGTCCTATCTCTCCGGATATATTGCAGGCACAAGGTTCCTTCATCAGTTTATTACCATGATTCCGGATAAGACAAGATATCAACAGAGTCTTCTTCAATTCCTCCCAAGTTTTTGCTCCATTAAATCCTTGTATGGCTTGATGCATTTTCCACCAGGCTGCGGAACTTTTTGTAAGTACTGAAGAGCATATTGAAACTCATACTTCCTTGCAACCAAATTACTCCCGAAGTGATTCTCCATGTTTTGAATCCATAGGTCTGCCTCCAACTGAGTGATCGGTCCAGAGAATACAAGTCCATCTTCATTCATCATCTATTGGGTCCAAGGGTTTTGGGATGAGATAAGAGGGATAGAGAGAGATACACACAATACAAACAATATAGTTTTGAAAATAAGTTTTATTTGTTGCTGTCGGAAAACACACACCAAATATGACAGCTCACAAATCATTGCAACTAACGTGGGTATACAACAAGGGTTTGGTCTTCTAAAGGTCATATAAATCTTGGAATTCTTCAGTGTCTTCAAATTCTTCGAGTCTTTGATTGTTGTATCTTTAATTCTTCTAGTGTATGGTGAACTCCTCTTTTACTCTGAAGTGGTCCTCAGTTGTCCGATATCTTGCTCTTCTCGGAGTGGTCTCATCAGTTGATCCTCCATGTGGTCAAAGGGAAAAGGGGTATTGTCTAACTATTTGAGGTAAAAGGAAAGATTTGATGGAGCTTAGAAAAGATGAGAGGTAAAGGACCTTTTTTAAAATAAAGTTTAAGTGAAATCCTTTCCTAACGGCTTTCCACTTTCTAGGGTCACGTCCTATAGTCAACATGGGCTCTGACACCATCTTGTAGCGACCCGACCACAAACGGTCAAGCCTCTGTGTATCCGTGCCATCCCTGGATCGGTACGCTGGCACACACAGTACATCAATGTACATATCGAAGTGCAATCACATGTATAAATAACATAAAGCCGATATATAAACCTCATAAGTCTCAGCAGAAACAATCAAATGGGTGTGGAGTCCATCAACGCCAACGGCAAGTTGAGTGTAGACCGTAACCCTACAATGTGATTCTTACACGTCGTAGAAATTCCTGCAACATAAGATGTTGCAGCCGTGTAGGTCAGTACATTGAATGTACTGGCAAGTCACATCATAAGAATATGAACCTATTTGTACATACAATTTGGCTGGTGGAAAGCTCTAAGTTTAGTTTTTTGTATAAAGCTAGTTTTTCCCTAGAATAAAAGATATTATTCTACCACTACAATATAGCATAGGATGAGTTGGCAAACCCAACTCAATCCATTCCCAAAGTTTCATTTAAAACCCAACTGTTTAATTAAGAGTGATGAGATCTCCCAGCATTTCCACTACTAGATGCTCAAGTTATCCATAACTGGGGACACGGCTAATCGATTTGGTTGACACTCTGCAGAGGTTGCGCACTTTTCCCCACAAGACTCGACCACCTCCATGATCGAAAGATCAAGACATAGTCTTCCGAAAATGTTCCCCCTTAACCCACGGATAGGCCGTCACACCTACTCATTCTACATCTGCTAGTTCATTTACAAGTCTTGGTCCTGATTACTACTTTGTCACTCATGTCTCACCATGTTCGCTTCCCAAACCACGTCTACATTTAGCGAGGCAAAAACAAACTTACATGACGGTAACAAGGATGTATAGATCAGACCTACCTCAAATGAATTACTAGGTAAAGCCATCTGGCAACAATAAATCCTACCATGCAATCCTACCACAAAAGGACTAAGTGCATAATATAAAACATAGGTAATTGAAGGAATGATCAAATGTGAACTTGCCTGGTAATAGTTGATGAAAATTATATCGCTCTCAGAAATTTACTTAATAGAACTATTCATCACTCTCCGATGAAAATCTATAAAGTCAAACATTGCATTCACATAAGCAATCATTCCAAAGAGCAATAACATGCAACACAAATGACTCGGAAAACCAAATGTGGATCCAACACACATAACTTGCATGCAAATAATTCTAGGTGCAAGACAATAAGTGCCATAAGGTGCAAAACTATGATGTGATCTATCGTGCATATAAAGCATAGCACTAAAACTATCATTGATAGATAGTAATTGTGTGAAAAGTATCATGACAATGGTCCAAGTGGTAGGGTTTGGCTACGGTGACACGGTACAAAAAGAATCACATCAATTGAAGCTACGGTTTAGGAGATATGGCCAGTTGAAGTTTGAATTCAAATCTGAATAAATTCAAATTTGAAATTGGCCAAATGTTTTCAAAGTTGGTTCTCTGGATAAAGCTATTCGAGACATTTTTCCGCTGGTTTCGTCGAATTTTGACTTACTGTTAAAATTTTGTGGCTAGTTGAAGTTCAGGACTAATATGTAAATAAAACTATAGCAACTAGGTCCCTGGCCACGTGGCGGCTCGTGGCTGGCTGAGCAGCGTTCGCTGCGGTGGCTATGTGGCTAACGACCGCTAAATAAGAAAAACACCTACCGCAGCTAAATAAAATAAAACTAGGATTGGTTTAACTAAACCGATCGGTTTAATAAAAACCTTGGTTAACCGTGTCATTTTTTATGAAACGAAGTGTGGGGTGGCTTACAGCGGGCGGTCGATGGCTAGCGACGAGCGGCAACGGGGCGGCGGCTCCGGCACTCCTCAGCGATGGGGAAGCAGGCCGGGGGGTCCGACGCGGCGTGGGCGATCCGGTGGCGGGGTCGGTGGCGGTCGGGACGAGGCGAGGCAGAGGCGGCAGCTCCAAGCTCCGGCGAGGGCGCGACGCGTCGGGGCAGTGACTCCGGTGAGTTCCGGCAACAGCGGAGGCCACCGGAAGATGTGGCGCGTCCAGGGCATTCGGGTGCTGGTGCTGCGGGGCGTCGACAATGTCCAGATAGGTAGAGGAAGGGCAGCGGCGCTCCGCTCACTCCTGCGAGGTCGGGCGTGCTCCGGGCGGTCGTTCCCGCGGGACCTATGGGCCAAAACCATGTCAACAAGATGTTCTAGGACGGGGCAACTCGATTGAAGAAGAAATGGAGGTCAGGGAGTGCTCACTGATGACGGAATGGACCGTCGAAAACCTTGGCTCCGGTGAGATGCAAAATGACGAGGAGGCGGCTACAAGTGGCATGGGTAGATGTGAGACGACGGGATCGACAGAGGGGAGTCGGGGGCATTTATAGGCGAGGGGAGGGCGTGCGGGTGCCGCGGATTAGCCCTATCCGAGGGGCTTCACCGGCGGTTGTGGGGCCACGCGGCGCAGATGTATATCCCATCCGGTGCGGGAGGTTGGGGATGAGCTGGGGAAGCGGGGCCCACCAGTCAGCGGGTATGGGCGGGGCGACCGAGCGAGAGGCGAGGGCGGTCGATCGGCGCGAAGCTCCTTCGGGCGGTGGAGCAGGCCATGGGCCAAATTGGCCGGCTGGGCCGTGGGGTGAGGGAGAAGAGAGAGAGTGCGCTGAGCTGGGCCGGTTGGATGCGCTCCTGGGCCGAACTCTGTTTCGGTCCAGGCACTACTTGTGTGCGTTTTTTTAAAACAAAAAAAGAAAGAAAACTCCATAGAAGAAAATTAAATAGAAATTCAACATAGGCATATTATATACCAAAATGCTCAGAAAAATACCAAGAATAAAGTGAACTATTTTTCAAGTTCAAAAAAATTTCATAAAAATCCATAAATGTCAAATAGTGCTACTATGCATTTAAAATCAGTAAACATCATTTTGAAAATAGGAAAATGACTTCAAATTTATTTTCTCCTAATTTTCTATTGAAGGGGATCATTTTACCCTTATTTATGTTTATTTATTTTTAGGAGAAAAATAATTTGAATAGAAACTCAAATAACTCCCAATTGGATTTGAATTTGGAAATTTCAAATAACTTCAAAGTAACTTCCAAATTATTTCTTTGAAACTTCCAACTCTCTTTCTTCAAATTCGAAGAAGTCATTTTATCTTCTCGCATGAACTCATTGAGTTGCTTAAAGTTTCTAAATTTGAAATATTTCAAATGGAATTCAAATCATTTTCAAACCCCTTTTCATTTCTTTAAATGGAAGAAGTCATATTATCTTCACTCTAGGGTTTTGTGATGAAATGAATTTGAATTCAGGGAGATCAAAATGCAAGATGAAAAGTTTTGGGAAAGTCCTTTTATTCCCTCTCATGCAACTTTCAAAAGTTTCAGTTACCACTCAGTTTCACACAACAATCAAACAAACAATCATAATAATTTATTTAATATAACATTCCAAAATTTAGAATTTTGGGATGTTATAGATCATTACGAGAAAGCTGAGCATAAAAGTTCTGGATAATAACTTCTCTTGAGTGCTCATGATTGGGGCATGAATATAACATTGACTTAAGCCTCCCCAAGCTAGAGCGATACTTTCTCCTTCACGAGGCCAAAAATTATATATATAATTCCGATCACGATGAACTAGATGCATAGGACAAATTTTTTGATGGAACTCCAATTTCAAACGATTCTAATTCCAAGATCCAATATCATCGCATAGCCTATACCATGCCAATGTTTTTCCCTAGAAAGATAAAGGGAAAACCTTCTTCATAACTTCATCTCCGGGCAAACTACTACCTCTTGAGCACTTGCGTTGGTTTTCCCTTGAAGAGGAAAGGGTGGTGCAGCAAAGTAGCATAAGTATTTCCCTCAGTTTTTGAGAACCAAGGTATCAATCCAGTAGGAGGCTAAGCGCCAGTCTCTCGCACCTACACAAAACAAATAAATCCTCGCACCCAACGCGATAAGGGGTTGTCAATCCCTACACGGTCACTTACGAGAGTGAGAACTGATAGATATGATAAGATAATATTTTTTGGTATTTTTATGATAAAGATGCAAAGTAAAGTAAAAGCAAAGGAAATAATGAAGTGTTAGAAGATTAATATGATGAAGATAGACCTGGGGGCCATAGGTTTCACTAGTGGCTTCTCTCAAGAGCATAGGTATTTTATGGTGGGTGAACAAATTACTGTTGAGCAATTGACAGAATTGAGCATAGTTATGAGAATATCTAGGTATGATCATGTATATAGGCATCACGTCCGAGACAAGTAGACCGACTCCTGCCTCCATCTACTACTATTACTCCACACATCGACCGCTATCCAGCATGCATCTAGAGTATTAAGTTCATAAGAACAGAGTAACACCTTAAGCAAGATGACATGATGTCGAGGGATAAACTCATGGAATATGATGAAAACCCCATCTTGTTATCCTCGATGGCAACAATACAATACGTGCCTTGCTGCCCCTACTGTCACTGGGAAAGGACACTGCAAGATTGAACCCAAAGCTAAGCACTTCTCCCAATGCAAGAAAGATCAATATAGTAGGCCAAACCAAACTGATAATTCGAAGAGACTTGCAAAGATAACCAATCATACATAAAAGAATTCAGAGAAGATTCAAATATTGTTCATAGATAAACTTGATCATAAACCCACAATTCATCGGTCTCAACAAACACACCGCAAAAGAAGGTTACATCGAATAGATCTCCACAAGAGAGGGGGAGAACTTTGTATTGAGATCCAAAAAGAGAGAAGAAGCCATCTAGCTAATAACTATGGACCCAAAGGTCTGAGGTAAACTACTCACACTTCATCGGAGAGGCTATGGTGTTGATGTAGAAGCCCTCCGTGATCGATGCCCCCTCCGGTGGAGCTCCGGAACAGGCCCTAAGATGGGATCTCGTGGATACAGAAAGTTACCGCGGTGGAATTAGGGTTTTGGCTCCGTTTCTGATCGTTTGGGGGGTATGTAGGTATATATAGGAGGAAGAAGTACGTCAGTGGAGCAACAGGGGGCCCACGAGGGTGGAGGG
The DNA here is from genome assembly GCF_003073215.2 of Triticum urartu. NCBI lineage: Eukaryota > Viridiplantae > Streptophyta > Magnoliopsida > Poales > Poaceae > Triticum > Triticum urartu. The sequence continues at coordinate 191,728,053 of NC_053023.1, forward strand.
CGCGCCTGGGGGGGTAGGCGCGCCCCCTTACCTCGTGGCCTCCCTGTTGGTTGCTTGACGTAGGGTCCAAGTCTCCTGGATCTTGTTCATTCCAAAAATCACGTTCCCAAAGGTTTCATTCTGTTTGGACTCCGTTTGATATTCCTTTTCTTTGAAACCCTAAAATAGGCAAAAAAATTAGCAATTATGGGCTGGGCCTCCGGTTAGTAGGTTAGTCCTAAAAATAATATAAAAGTGGATAATAAAGCCCAATAATGTCCAAAATAGAAGATAATATAGCATGGAGCAATCAAAAATTATAGATATGTTGGAGACGTATCAAGCATCCCCAAGCTTAATTCCTGCTCGTCCTCGAGTAGGTAAATGATAAAAACAGAATTTTTGATGTGGAATGCTACTTGGCATAATTTCAATGTAATTCTTCTTAATTGTGGTATGAATATTCAGATCCGAAAGATTCAAGACAAAAGTTTAATATTGACATCAAAATAATAATACTTCAAGCATACTAACTAAGCAATTATGTCTTCTCAAAATAACATGGCCAAAGAAAGTTATCCCTACAAAATCATATAGTCTGGCTATGCTCTACCTTCACCACACAAAGTATTTAAATCATGCACAACCCCGATGACAAGGCAAGAAATTGTTTCATTCTTTTGACATTCTCAAAACTTTTTCAATCTTCACGCAATACATGAGCGTGAGCAATGGACATAGCACTTTAGGTGGAATAGAATGGTGGTTGTGGAGAAGACAAAAAGGGAGAAGATAGTCTCACATCAACTAGGCGTATCAACGGGCTATGGAGATGCCCATCAATAGATATCAATGTGAGTGAGTAGGGATTGCCATGAAACGGATGCACTAGAGCTATAAGTATATGAAAGCTCAAAAAGAAACTAAGTGGGTGTGCATCCAACTTGATTGCTCACGAAGACCTAGGGCAATTTGGGGAAGCCCATCATTGGAATATGCAAGCCAAGTTCTATAATGAAAAATTCCCACTAGTATATGAAAGTGATAACATAGGAGACTCTCTATCATGAAGATCATGGTGCTACTTTGAAGCACGAGTGTGGTAAAAGGATAGTAGCATTGTCCCTTATCTCTTTTTCTCTCATTTTTTTATTTGGGCCATCTCCTTTTTCTATGGCCTCTTTTTATTTTATTTTATTTTTCGTCCGAAGTCTCATCCCAACTTGTGGGGGAATCATAGTCTCCATCATCCTTTCCTCACTGGGACCATGCTCTAATAATGATGATCATCACACTTTTATTTTCTTACAACTCAAGGATTACAACTCGATACTTAGAACAAGATATGACTCTATATGAATGCCTCTGACGGTGTACCGGGATATGCAATGACTCATGAGTGACATGTATGAAAGAATTATGAACGGTGGCTTTGCCACAAATACAATGTCAACTACATGATCATGCAAAGCAATATGACAATGATGGAGCGTGTCATAGTAAACGGAATGGTGGAAAGTTGCATGGCAATATATCTCGAAATGGCTATGGAAATGCCATGATAGGTAGGTATGGTGGCTGTTTTGAGGAAGGTATATGGTGGGTGTATGATACCGGTGAAAGGTGCGCGGTATTAGATAGGATAGCAATGGTGGAAGGATGAGAGTGCGTATAATCCATGGACTCAACATTACTCATAAAGAACTCATATTCTTATTGCAAAAATCTACAAGTTTATCAAAGCAAAGTATTATGCGCATGCTCCTAGGGGGATAGATTGGTAGGAAAGACCATCGCTCGTCCCCAACCGCCACTCATAAGGAAGACTATCAATAACTAAATCATGCTCCGACTTCATCACATAATGGTTCACCATACATGCATGCTACGGGAATCACAAACTTTAACACAAGTATTTCTCAAATTCACAACTACTCAACTAGCAAACTTTAATATCACCATCTCCATATCTCAAAACAATTATCAAGCATCAAACTTCTCTTAGTATTCAACACACTCATAAGAGAATTTTATTATTAATCTTGTATACCTAGCATATTAGGATTATTTAAGCAAATTACAATGCTACTTAAGACTCTCAAAATAATCTAAGTGAAGCATGAGAGATCAAAAGTTTCTATAAAACAAATCCACCATCGTGCTCTAAAAGATATAAGTGAAGCACTAGAGCAAATTTATATAACTCAAAAGATATAAGTGAAGCACATAGAGTATTCTAATAATTTCCGAATCATGTGTGTCTCTCTAAAAAGGTGTGTACAGAAAAGATGATTTTGGTAAAATAAAAAGCAAAGACTCAAACCATACAAGACGCTCCAAGCAAAACACATATCATGTGGTGAATAAAAATATAGCTCCAGGTAAAGTTACCGATAGAAGTAGACGAAAGAGGGGATGCCTTCCGGGGCATCCACAAGCTTTGTCCTTTAGGTGTCCGTAGATTATCTTGGGGGTGCCATGGGCATCCCCAAGCTTAGGCTCTTGCCACTCCTTGTTCCATAATCCATCAAATCTTTACCCAAAACTTGAAAACTTCACAACACAAAACTTAAAGCGGAAAATCGCGTGAGCTCCGTTAGCGAAAGAAAACAAAAGACCACTTCAAGGTACTATAATGAACTCATTATTTATTTATATTGGTGTTAAACCTACTGTATTCCAACTTCTCTCTGGTTTATAAACTATTTTACTAGCCATAGATTCATCAAAATAAGCAAACAACACACGAAAAACAGAATCTGTAAAAAACAGAACAGTCTGTATTAATCTGTAGCGAGCGCAAGATCTGGAACCCCAAAAATACTAAAATAAATTTCTGGACGTGAGAAATTTATCTATTAATCATCTTAAAAAATAATTAACTAAATATCACTTTCCAAATAAAAATGGCAGCAGTTCTCGTGAGCACTAAAGTTTCTCTTTTTTACAGCAAGATTAACAAGACTTTCCCCAAGTCTTCCCAACGGTTCTACTTGGCACAAACACTAATTAATCACAAAAAACACAACCAAAACAGAGGCTAGATAAATTATTTATTACTAAACAGGAGCAAAAATCAAGGAATAAAAATAAACTTGGGTTGCCTCCCAACAAGCGCTATCGTTTAACGCCCCTAGCTAGGCATAAAAAGCAAGGATAGATCTAGGTATTGCCATCTTTGGTAGGAAATCCATAAGTGGCTCTCATAATAGACTCATAAGGTAATTTAATTTTATTTCTAGGAAAGTGTTCCATGCCTTTCCTTAACAGAAATTGGAATCTAATATTTCCTTCCTTCATATCAATAATTGCACCAATCGTTCTAAGGAAAGGTCTACCAAGAATAATAGGACATGAAGGATTTCAATCTATGTCAAGAACGATAAAATCTACGGGCACATAATTCCTATTTGCAACAATAATAACATCATTAATTCTTCCCATAGGTTTCTTAATAGTGGAATCCGCAAGGTGTAAATTTAGAGAGCAATCATCAAAATCACGGAAACCTAACAAATCACACAAAGTTTTTGGAATCGTGGAAACACTAGCACCCAAATCACACAAAGCATAGAATTCATGATCTTTAATTTTAATTTTAATAGTTGGTTCCCACACATCATAAAGTTTTCTAGGGATAGAAACTTCCAACTCAAGTTTTCCATCATAAGATTGCATCAAAGCATCAACGATATGTTTGGTAAAAGCTTTATTTTGACTATAAGCATGGGGAGAATTTAGCACGGATTGCAATAAGGAAATACAATCTATCAAATAGAAATTATCACAATTAAATCCCTTGAAATCCAAAATAGTAGGTTCATTAACATCTAGAGTTTTGATCTCTTCAATCCCGCTTTTATCAAATTTAGCGTCAAGATCTAAAAACTCCAAATTTTTGGAACGCCTTCTAGGTAAAGGTGGATCATATTCAGTCCCATAATTATCAAGATTCAGATTGAAAAACAAAGATTTAATAGGGGACACATCAATAACTTTTAGATCTTCATCTTTATTATCATGGAAACTAGAAGAACATGCTCTTATAAAGGAATCTTTCTTAGCACGCATCCTAGAGGTTGTTTCTTTGCACTCATCAATGGCAATTCTCATGGCTTTGAGAGACTCATTGATATCATGCTTAGGTGGAATAGATCTAAGTTTCAAAGAATCAACATCAAGAGAAATTCTATCAACGTTCCTAGCCAACTCATCAATCTTAAGCAATTTTTCTTTAATCAAAGCATTGAAATTCTTTTACGAAGTAATAAATTCTTTAATATTAGATTCAAAATAAGAGGGCATCTTATTAAAATTTCCATAAGAATTGTTGTAGGAATTACCATAGTTATTAGAGGAATTACTAGGATAACGCCTAGGATTAAAGTTTCCTCTATACGCATTGTTACCAAAATTGTTCCTAGCAACAAAATTCACATCCATAGATTCATTATTATTCTCAATCAAAGTAGACAAGGGCATATCATTTGGATCAGAAGAAACACTTTTATTAGCAAATAATTTCATAAGTTCATCCATCTTTCCACTCAAAACATTAATTTCTTCTATCGCATGCACTTTCTTATTAGTAGATCTTATAGTGTGCCATTGAGAATAATTAACCATAATATTATCTAGGAGTTTAGTAGCTTCTCCTAAAGTGATTTCCATAAAAGTGCCTCCCGCAGACGAATCTAAAAGATTTCTAGAAGCAAAATTCAATCTGGCATAAAAACTTTGTATAATCATCCACAAATTTAAACCATGTGTTGGGCAATTACGTATCATTAATTTCATCCTCTCCCAAGCTTGTGTAACATGTTCATGATCAAGTTGCTTAAAATTCAAAATATCGTTTCTAAGAGAGATGATCTTAGAGGGAGGAAAATACTTAGAGATAAAAGCATCTTTGCACTTATTCCACGAATCAATACTATTTTTAGGCAAAGAAAAAACCCAAGCTTTAGCATGATCTCTAAGCAAAAAAGGAAATAGCTTCAATTTAACAATATCATTGTCCACATATTTCTTCTTTTGCATATCACACAAATCAACGAAGCTATTTAGATGGTAAGCAGCATCTTCACTAGGAAGGTCGAAAAAATGGATCTTTCATGACAAGATTCAGCAAGGCAGCATTAATTTCACAAGATTCAGCATCGGTAAGAGGAGCAATCCGAGTTCTAATAAAATCATTGTTGTTGGTATTGGTAAAGTCACACAATTTAGTGTTATCTTGAGCCATCGCGACAAGCAAGCAATCCAACACACAAGCAAACGAGAAACGGGCAAAAAGAGCCAAATAGAGAAACCGAGGGAGGATAGAGAGAGAGGGCGAATAAAAAGGCAAGGGTGAAGTGGGGGAGAGGAAAACGAGAGGCAAATGGCAAATAATGTAGTGCGGGAGATAAGGGTTTGTGATGGGTACTTGGTATGTTGACTTTTGCATAGACCTCCCCGGCAACAGTGCCAGAAATCCTTCTTGCTACCACTTGAGCACTTGCGTTGGTTTTCCCTTGAAGAGGAAAGGGTGGTTCAGCAAAGTAGCGTAAGTATTTCCCTCAGTTTTTGAGAACCAAGGTATCAATCCAGTAGGAGGCTACGCGCCAGTCCCTCGCACCTACACAAAACAAATAAATCCTCGCAACCAACGCGATAAGGGGTTGCCAATCCCTACATGGTCACTTACGAGAGTGAGATCTCATAGATATGATAAGATAATATTTTTTGGTATTTTTATGATAAAGATGCAAAGTAAAGTAAAAGCAAAGGAAATAACTAAGTGTTGGAAGATTAATATGATGAAGATAGACTCGGGGGCCATAGGTTTCACTAGTGGCTTCTCTCAAGAGCATAAGTATTTTATGGTGGGTGAACAAATTACTGTTGAGCAATTGACAGAATTGAGCAGAGTTATGAGAATATCTAGGTATGATCATGTATATAGGCATCACGTCCGAGACAAGTAGACCGACTCCTACCTTCATCTACTACTATTACTCCACACATCAACCGCTATCCAGCATGCATCTAGAGTATTAAGTTCATAAGAACAGAGTAACGCCTTAAGCAAGATGACATGATGTAGAGGGATAAACTCATGCAATATGATGAAAACCCCATCTTGTTATCCTCGATGGCAACAATACAATACGTGCCTTGCTATTCCTACTGTCACTGGGAAGGGGACCGCAAGATTGAACCCAAAGCTAAGCACTTCTCCCATTGCAAGAAAGATCAATCTAGTAGGCCAAACCAAACTGATAATTCAAAGAGACTTGCAAAGATAACCAATCATACATAAAGGAATTCAGAGAAGATTCAAATATTGTTCATAGATAGACTTGATCATAAACCCACAATTCATCGGTCTCAACAAACACACCGCAAAAAGAAGATTACATCGAATAGATCTCCACAAGAGAGGGGGAGAACATTGTATTGAGATCCAAAAAGAGAGAAGAAGCCATCTAGCTAATAACTATGGACCCCTAGTTCTGAGGTGAACTACTCACACTTCATCGGAGGGGCTATGGTGTTGATGTAGAAGACCTCCATGATCGATGCCCCCTCCGGCGGAGCTCTGGAACAGGCCCCAAGATGGGATCTCGTGGATACAGAAAGTTGCGGCGATGGAATTAGGGTTTTGGCTCCGTATCTGATCGTTTGGGGGTACGTAGGTATATATAGGAGGAAGGAGTACGTCGGTGGAGCAACAGGGGCCCCATGAGGGTGGAGGGCGTGCCTGGGGGGGTAGGCGCGCCCCCTACCTCGTGGCCTCCTCTTTTGTGTCTTGATGTAGGGTCCAAGTCTCCTGGGTCTTGTTCGTTGAGAAAATCACGTTCCCGAAGGTTTCATTCTGTTTGGACTCCGTTTGATATTCCTTTTCTTCGAAACCCTGAAATAGGCAAAAAAACAGCAATTCTGGGCTGGGCCTCCGGTTAATAGGTTAGTCCCAAAAATAATATAAAAGTGCATAATAAAGCCCAATAATGTCCAAAACAGAAGATAATATAGCATGGAGCAATCAAAAATTATAGATACGTTGGAGACGTATCATAAACCTGCAAGCTTGAACAATCCACAAATTTGTTCTACATATATCAAGTGCATATCAAGATGTTCGGTTCCATCTCCTTTATAAGGATTAGCTAGCAGTTGTTCTATCATACCCGAAGGAATTTCATATTCAATATTTTCAGTATGTGCAGTAGGTTGAGGGGTAGCTAATTCTGGTTCCGGTCGAGGTGAAGATACCCCGAACAAACCCCTCAAAGGATTGTTTTCCATAGTAACAAGTGACAATACATTTCAACACACTATATAAATGTTTCATTACCAAATTTCACTTACCAAAGGCGCTTCACTCCCTGGCAACGACACCAGAAAATAGGCTTGATGACCCACAAGTATAGGGGATCAATTGTGGTTGTTTTCGATAAGTAAGAGTGTCGAACCCAACGAGGAGCGGAAGGAAATGACAAGTGGTTTCAAGCAAGGTAATGTCTGCAAGTTCTGAAATTATAAGTAGCACAGTAGTTTGATAGCAAGGTAATTTGTAACGAGCAAGTAACGATAGTAGCAATAAAAGTGCAGCAAGGTAGCCCAACCCTTTTGAGGCAAAGGACAGGCCAAAACGGTTTCTTATGATAAGCAAAGCGTTCTTGAGGGTACACGGGATTTTCATCTAGTCACTTTCATCATGTTGGTTTAATTCATGTTCGGTATTTTGATAATTTGATATGTGAGTGGACCGGTGCTTAGGTTATTTTCTTACTTGAACAAAACTCCTACTTATGATTAACCCTCCCACAAGCATCCGCAACTACGAGAAAAGTATTAAGAATAAATTCTAACCATAGCATTAAAATTTGGATCCAATCGGTCCCTTACGGAATAGCGCATAAATTGGGGTTTAAGCTTCTTGTAAGGGCATATTTCTCCCTAAGTGGTTTTCGTGATTGATGACAATGCATTTGCGGACTAATTGTGTGCATTGAGCATTTCAGATATTTCATGTCTAGGCACAAGACAATTCGGTGCCCCTCAGAGCCTATCGAAGATGGCGTTTCTCTATGTTTCTTTTCGGTGGATTTGAGTCGTAGGAAAGCCATACTATTAAGGGGGTCCGCTTCGAAAAGGTTAGGGTGGAATCATCACGTACACGTCTATTCTTTTGCACCACCTTTCCTTGCTTCATTGGAGCACCGGTGTTCCCCTTGTCGCTGTGAAGATGAAGGCATCCTAGTGCTACTGGTCTGCGGCGTGTGGTAGTACTGCTCAAGGGAGCAGTAGTACCGCAGCTGGCCATGGTAGTACCGCCCAAGGTAGCGGTAGTACTGCACGTGCGGTAGTACCGCTCCTAGCATGTGGTAGTACCGTGGCCTCTGGCCCAGCACCGTGGCATGAGCGGATGTAGGGGCGGAAGTAATTTTTTACTTTCGCACCCTACGCGGTAGTACGGCTCCCTGTGAGCTGTAGTACCATGCCGGATTTTTGCACTGATGAAACTCAGCGGAAGTAGCCACGGATGTAATTTTATTAGTTCGTGCCTTTCCAGCCTAGGATGAGCTCTGCCTTGCGGTAGTACCGCAAGGGCACGCGGTAGTACCGCTCCGGCAGTTCTACCGCTCATTGCCTTGTGCAACAGAGCCTCACCTGGCTCCTGCCGCACGAGCGGTAGTACCGCGAGCCCGTGCGGTAGTACTGCTTGGATATGCGGTAGTACCGCATGTCACAGGCTGAGTAGGTGGCTAACGGTTGGATTTTTCCTCTCACTATATAAGGGGGGTCTTCTTCCCCAAGTTGACTACCTCTTCCTCCCCCAAACTCCATTGTTGCTCAAAGCTCCATTTTTGCCCGATCTCTCTCCCTAGCCTATCAAACTTGTTGATTTTCTAGGGATTGGTTGAGAAGGTCCCGATCTACACTTCCACCAAGAGAAATTTGATCCCCCCCCACTAATCCCTTGTGGATCTTGTTACTCTTGGGTGTTTGAGCACCCTAGACGGTTGATGTCACCATAGAGCCATATTCCATTGTGGTGAAGCATCGTGGTGTCGTTGGGAGCCTCCAATTAAGTTGTGGAGATTGCCCCAACCTTGTTTGTGAAGGTTCGGTCGGTGTCTCCAAGGGCACTACTAGTGGAATCACGGCATCTCGCATTGTTTGAGGGCATGAGGAGAATACGGTGGCCCTAGTGGCTTCTTGGGGAGCATTGTGCCTCCACACCGCTCCAACGGAGACGTACTTCCTCTCAAAGGGAAGGAACTTCGGTAACACATCCTCGTCTCCACCGGTTCCACTCTTGGTTATCTCTTACCTTTACTTGTGCAAGCTTATATTGTGTTGTATCCCTTGCTTGCTTCTGTGCTTGTTGTTGTTGCATCATATAGGTTGCTCATCTAGTTGCATATCTAGACAACCTACTTTGATATAAAGTTTAAATTTGTAAAGAAAATCTAAAAATTGTTAGTTGCCTATTCACCCCCTCTAGTCAACTATATCGATCCTTTCAATTGGTATCAGATCCTTGTATCTTTATTAAGGACTTTGTCGTCTGAAGAGTATGGTTGACACTGTAGACAGTGGGGAGGAGCACCCTGGTGTGATTCCGTCCTCGTCTATGGCCGATGGGGGTTCCTCGGTCTCTTGTGAGGAGTTCAATGCGGCTTTGGACACATTGAAAACCTCCATGACGACCAAGGTTGAAAGCATGTTCAATAAGTTTTTAGAAGGCCTTAAATTATCCATCGCACCGATGAAAGTGGGTGATCCCGCTAACAAGGTGACGGATGCTAACTCCGACAAGGGGGAGGCTACGAGTGACAAAGTTCCTTTATCTAGTGGTAGAAGTGGAAATGGCATCTTTGCCCATGTAGAATCTCCACTTACTTATGGAGGACCGGTTCCCATCCACTCATTTGAATCTTGTTGGTCCTCCTCCGAAGCATGTGAAAAATGAAGATTTTGCCTCTTGGGTCTATCGCTTTAAACGTCATTTAAATCATAGTTCTAATAACCTTTGGAGAATTATTGATCAAGGTTTCTATCCACATGACCCAAGCAACTTCACTCCTAGAGAAACTGTGGATCATCAATTCAACGAGTCCGCTCTTTGAATTCTCCAAGAGGCCATCCCTCCCGAAGATATTGCACATCTCCGACCTGTCACCATGGCCAAGGAAGCATGGCAACATGTTGTTTCCATTTACAAGGGAAGCACAAGCATTCAATGCTCCAACTATGAAGTGGTTCAAGATGAAGCCGATGAGTTTGCAATGAATAAAGATGAAGAACATCATGAGCTTTATCGGAGATTAACCACTCTCGCGATCTCACTCCTAAATCATGGGAGCAAGGATACAGATGACAATTGGATCAAGCGCAAGTTTCTCAAGGCCATGATGCCTTACCATAAGGCCATGTCCTCCGTCATCCGTCAAAGGCCGGACTTCCACACCTTATCCTCAAGTGAAGTGTTGGATGAGTTTGTGGCAATAAGGATCTTGGACAAGACCGCCGACAATGCGGTGTTGCGTTCTCAACGTGCAAAGAAGCCCAACCTTGCCTTGAAGGCCAAGGCTAGTGTGGAAGAAGATTATGCATAGGAAGAAGAGGAGAGTAACCCTGAAGATACAAAATATCCTTATCATGAGAACATGGCTCTCCCTTCAAGGCAATTTGGTAGCAAGAAGAACTTGTAGGACCTAGAAGTAGATGTGTCTAGAGGGGGGTGATTAGACACTTAGTGCTAAAGTTGCAATTTTTAGGCCTTTTTGGTTTGAGTGGAGTTTTAGGCACAATTTCAACATACACAATACATATCAAGCAAGCATGCAAAGAGTATATGAGCAGCGGAATATAAAGCATGCAACTTGCAAGAATGTAAGGGGAAGGGTTTGGAGAATTCAAACGCAATTGGAGACACGGATGTTTTTCCCGTGGTTCGGATAGGTGGTGCTATCCTACATCCACGTTGATGGAGACTTCAACCCACAAAGGGTAACGGTTGCGTGAGTCCACGGAGGGCTCCACCCACAAAGGGTAACGGTTGCGCGAGTCCACGGAGGGCTCCACCCACGAAGGATCCACGAAGAAGCAACCACCCACAAAGGGTCCACGAAGAAGCAACCTTGTCTATCCCACCATGGCCATCGCCCACGAAGGACTTGCCTCACTAGCGGTAGATCTTCACGAAGTAGGCGATCTCCTTGCCCTTACAAACTCCTTGGTTCAACTCCACAATCTTGTCGGAGGCTCCCAAGTGACACCTAGCCAATCTAGGAGACACCACTCTCCAAGAAGTAACAAATGGTGTGTAGGTAATGAACTCCTTGCTCTTGTGCTTCAAATGATAGTCTCCCCAACACTCAACTCTCTCTCATAGGATTTGGATTTTGTGGAAAGAATATTTGAGTGGAAAGCAACTTGGGGAAGGCTAGAGATCAAGATTCATATGGTAGGAATGGAATATCTTGGTCTCAACACATGAGTAGGTGGTTCTCTCTCAGAACATATGAGTTGGAATTGTGTATGTGTTCTGATGGCTCTCCCCACGAATGAAGAGGAGGTGGAGGGGTATATATAGCCTCCACACAAAATCCAACCGTTACACACAGTTTTCCAATCTCGGTGGGACCGAATCAACAAACTCGGTCGGACCGAAAAGGTAAACCTAGTGACCGTTAGAGATTTTCGGTGGGACTGACATGCAACTCGGTGGGACCGATATGGTTAGGGTTTGGGCATAACGTAATCTCGGTGAGACCGATTACACAAACTCAGTGAGACCGAGTTTGGTAATAAGCTAACCAGAGAGTTGGTCAGGTAAACTCAGTGGGACCGATTTGCTCTTCCGGTGAGACCGAAAAGTTACAAAAAGGAAACACTGAATTTACATTGCAATCTCGGTGGGACCGATTACATATCTCGGTGGGACCGAAAATATTGCAATAGATAACAGAGAGTTTGCAATCCCATCTCGGTGAGACAGAGATCCCTATCGGTAGAACCGAATTGCTAGGGTTTGGCAGTGGCTTATGACAAGTGAAACTCGGTGGCGCCGGATAGAAAGAATCGGTAGGTCCGAGTTTGGCTTTGGGTTTAGGTCATATGTGGAAGTGGGAAAGTAGCTGAGGATTTTGGAGCATATCATTAAGCACATGAAGCAAGAGGCTCATTAAGCAACACCTCATCCCACCTTGATAGTATTGGATTTTCCTATGGACTCAATGTGATCTTCGATCACTAAAATGTAAAATGAAGAGTCTTGAGCTTGAAGCTTTAGCCAATCCTTTGTCCCTAGCATCTTGAAGGAGTTCCCACAACCTTTAGTCCATGCCACTCCATTGTTGAACTTATCTGAAACATACTAGATAGAAACATTAGTCCAACAAGAGATATGTTGTCATCAATTACCAAAACCACCTAGGGAGCACTTGTGCTTTCAAACTCCCCCTTTTTGGTAATTGATGGCAACATACATCAAAGCTTTAGATAAAGATATAAAGAACAACAAGTAAAGCTTTGGAAGGACATGTAACAAGCATAGGCTCCCCCTACATGTATGCACTGGTGTAAATATGAAATATAGAGGCATGTGAGAGCATAACCATGACAGAGTAGGCAATGTGTTACATGTATCTTGGCCATATGCATCAGAGCAAAAGATTATCAAGGAAAATACCTTCATGCTCATGAGTCCCTCTTGCAAACAGTATGTACATAAGCAAGAACTCCTCATACTCATGATTTTGATGCATATACTTACCTTGTAGTCTTTGGTTTGCTTAGGATGGAATGAACCTGCACAAACAAGGTTAGATAACACAGGTACATCCACTAGCCAGGGCAAACAAAAGAAACCACAAGAATACCAAGACTGGGATGACATGAAGAGAGTGAGTACAAGGTACCACATTGGATTCAACATGTCCCCAAGAGTAAAGATATGCAATGAATTTGACTGATTTCTTTCCCTTAGGTGTCTTGCTCCCCCTGAATCTTACATGGGATATTGGGAGAAGATAGGGAACAGAAAATCAGAGCTGAAAGATACAAATGGATAGAACTTAATGCAAAAGACATGTGACATCTCTCCTCTTGAACATCAAGCATCTGGGATCCTTGAGTATTTTCTCTCCCCCTGGAAATCTCTTTCTCCCCCTTAATACTTTCTCTTGTAGGTTTGGTCCTTGAGACTTTTTCTCTCCCTTGATGTGATCTCTCTCTCCTACAAGCTTTGATGTGATCTCTCTCTCCCCCTTTGACATCAATTTCCAAGAAGGGCTTTCTGGAATCCGTCTTATAGGTTTGGTCCTTGAGACTCAGCACAAAGCAATGGATAAAACTGTGATGCTTGTAGAGGACAAGATTCATTGAGTAGAGCTGGATCAGAAGAAATATAGAACAAGTGGCAAACTGTTTTTCCTGTTGCGAAGTCGGTGGCACCGAGTGGTATGTTTCGGTGGCACCGAAAAGATTCGGTTGGACCGAAAATTACAAGTCGGTGAAACCGAGTTCACACAGAGAAAAACACTTGTCACCTCAGCTCACTAGACATGTAGGATCTCACAAAGATTTGCAATGAATTACCTGAAGGATTTGCAAGGAATTGAATGCAGAAAATGCAGAACAAAAACAAAGAGAAAAGAGAAGAAACTGAAAGATCTAGATGAAGTTTTTTTTGTTTTTTTTGAAAAAGAGAAAGAAAATAAACATGCATGAGACAAATGCAATAACACAGAGAAGAACGCAAGAGAACTTCATCTAGAGTTGGGCGGTGACATAGCCACCTATGTTAGAGTATATTGACTTAGGAGTCAAGTGAGAACACTTGATCATAGGTCATACTCATCGTTTAAGCTCAAAATGGGGTTACCATTTTTCGTTTAAGCATCTTGATGTATTCACATCTTGTTGAGTTACTTTGACTCATGTCTTGGAGTAAAGCTTCTCTAAGATGGAATAACATACCTTGGGTGGTGGTGTGGTTCTTGCTCATGTAGTTGAACTTGTGTGGGTGCTCAAGGTTGATGTAGCTCATCAAGAGTTGGGAGTACCACTTGGAGTTTGAGTTCATCTACCTACATGGGTTAGTTCTTTGCAAGGAAGAGCACTTGTGTATCCAAAAATGACAATCATGAAGCTCAACATAGAATTTGTCAAAGGATATGTTTGAATGGTTTTGTGCTTCCTTGTCTTCAACCACCATTGTGTAGAGTCTTGGTGATGTAGAGATTGCTCAAGATGTGAGTGAGTCGCAATCTCATGGAATTAGATTCAACCAAGCACCTACATGGGTTAGACAACATGCAAGGTGCAAATATATCCAAGACATAAGATAGTTATCATAAGAGATATATCATGGATTAGTCATAAGCTCATGTCTTGCATGTATCCAATGGAGTTTCTACTCCAAGTTCGAAGCATCAATGATGTTCAATTCTCCTCTCAACCTGCAAAACACTTTCTCATCAAGTGGTTTAGTAAATATATCCGCTAATTGCTTATCGGTGCGAACGTGCTTAAGATTAATGTCACCCTTAGCAACATGATCTCGAATGAAATGATGACGAACTTCAATATGCTTAGTTTGAGAATGTTGTACAGGATTATGACCAATTTTGATAGAACTTTCATTGTCACAAAGCAGTGGAACATGTTTCACATAAATCCCATAATCTTTAAGAGTTTGGGTCATCCAAAGTAATTGAGCACAACATGAACCACCGGCAATGTATTCCGCTTCGGCGGTGGATAAGGATACTGAGTTTTGTTTCTTGGAAGACCAAGACACAAGAGATCTACCAAGAAATTGACAAGTACCCGAAGTGGAATTTCTATCAATCTTGTCTCCGGCATAATCTGAGTCGGAATAGCCAACAAGATCAAAAGAAGACCTCTTAGGATTCCAAATGCCAAAATTTGGTGTATGGATTAAATATCTCACTATCCTTTTCACAGCCTTAAGATGACATTCTTTAGGAGCAGCTTGATATCGTGCACACATGCACACACTTAGCATAATATCTGGACGTGAAGCACATAGGTATAACAATGAACCAATCATAGAGCGATAAACCTTTTGATCAACCGGTTCACCATCTTTGGTCAAATCATTATGTCCACTAGTAGGCATGGGTGTAGACATACCTTTGCGTTCTTGCATATTGAACTTCTTGAATAAGTCCTTGGTGTACTCTGTTTGAGAGACAAATGTACCTTCCTTAGTTTGCTTGATTTGCAAACCAAGGAAGAATTTGAGTTCACTCATCATAGACATCTCAAACTTCTCTGACATTAGCTTTCCAAACTTTTCACTAAAGAGAGGGTTAGTTGAACCAAATATGATATCATCGACATAAATTTGGCATACAAATAGTTCTCCATTAACCCTTTTAGTAAAAAGAGTAGAATCATTTTACCAATTTCAAAACCACTTGTAGTAAGGAACTTGGTCAAGCATTTATACCATGCTCTAGGAGCTTGTTTAAGACCATAAAGAGCTTTGTGAAGTTTGTAAACATGATTTGGTTTCTTAGGATTGATAAAGCCGGGAGGTTGTTTGACATAAACTTCCTCCTCTATTTCACCATTTAGAAAAGCACTTTTAATGTCCATTTGGTACAAGGTGATATTATGGTGATTAGCATAGGAAAGTAAGATGCGAATGGACTCAAGTCTAGCAATGGGAGCATATGTCTCACCATAGTCCATACCTTCGACTTGTGTGTACCCTTGGGCGACGAGACGTGCTTTGTTGCGAACCACTTGTCCATCTTCATCTTGCTTGTTGCGAAGCAACCATTTGGTACCAATGATGTTGTGGTTGTTGTCGGGCTTCTCAACCAATGTCCAAACTTGGTTTCTCTCAAAATTGTGTAGCTCTTCATGCATAGCGTTTATCCAATCCGGATCTTCCAATGCTTCTTCAACCTTCATAGGTTCAATGCTAGAGATGAATGAATAGTTTTCACAAAAGTTAGCTAAACGAGTTTTTGAGCGAGTGATTCTCCCAGTTTGTATATCATTGAGGATTTGCTCGACGGGATGATCTTTGGCAATTCTTGCTCAAACTCGTGAGAGCTTTTGCTTGGGTCTTCGTTGAACATCTTCTTCATCTTGTTCTTCTTCTTGGCCTTCTTCATTGTTGACGTCGTTGTTCTCTTGTCGTGGTGGAGAAGGAGGTTGTTGATGTTCGTCTTGATGTATTTCCTCGTCTTCTTCATCTTGGTGTGTCCCACTTGTGGATGCTTCCGTGTCGATTCTTGGTTCACCTTGTCGTGAAGTAGAAGCTTCCACTTGGACGGATGAAGTACTCTCCTTCACCTCCGTTGGATGAATTTTGCCAATGGACAAGTATTGGATTGCTTCTGAAGGGTCTTTGTCTCCTACATCAATTGGCAATTGCTCTACTTGCGAGCCATTAGATTCATCAAACTTCACATCTACCGTCTCTTCAACCTTTCGGGTGAAATTGTTGTAGACATGGTAAGTGTGAGAGTTTGAGCCATAACCGAGTAGAAAACCTTCATGAGATTTAGGAGCAAACTTTGAACGACGATGCTTATCAAGAATGTAGCACTTTGAGCCGAATACTCGAAAGTATCCAACTTGGGGTTTGTTACCGGTGAGAAGCTCGTATGCCGTCTTGCCGAGTAGCTTGTGAAGATATAAGCGATTTGTTGCGTGACAAGCTGTTTCAACCGCTTCTGCCCAAAAGTGCTTCGGCGTCTTGTATTCGTCAAGCATCGTTCTTGCCATTTCGATGAGCGTTCGGTTCTTCCTCTCAACAACTCCATTTTGTTGAGGTGTGTACGTAGCCGAGAACTCGTGTGAAATCCCTTCTTCGTCAAGAAAGGTGTCCACATTTGCGTTCTTGAACTCCGTTCCGTTGTCACTCCGAACCTTCTTGATCTTCACGTCAAACTGATTTTGGGCCTTCCTAGCGAAGTTTCTGAAGATCTTCTGGACCTGCGACTTGTCATTAAGAAAGAACACCCACGTAAATCTAGAAAAATCATCAACTATAACTAGACCAAAGGAATTTCCACCGAGACTCTTGTAGGCGTTGGGACCAAAAAGATCCATGTGAAGTAGCTCGAGTGGCCTCCTTGTGGTCATGATGTTCTTCACGGGATGTCTTCCTCCAACCTGTTTACCTGCTTGACAAGCACTGCAAAGTCTATCCTTATCAAATATGACATCGTTAACTCCAAGGATATGATTTCCTTTAGTAAGCTTGTCAAGGTTTCTCATGCGAACGTGACCTAGTCGTCTATGCCACAACCAACCTTTTGAGGATTTAGCAACAAAGCAAGTTTTAGGTTGTGCCTTTTTAGAGAAATCGACAATGTAAAGATCACCTCTACGCATACCCGTAAAGACCATTTTATGATTGTCTCAATGAAATACTTGGCAATCTACTTCAGTAAATAGGACATTCAAACCGAAATCAGCAAGTCTAGATACTGAAAGTAAGTTGTAGCCGAGAGATTCAACGAGCATGACATTTTGAATGGAACTATCATGTGAGATGGCCACCTTACCAAGGCCAACCACTTTACCCTTTGAGTTATCACAAAAGGTGACATATTTTCGAGGGCCGTCATTTTCAGCAAGCTCACGAAACATCTCTTCATCTTCGGTCATATGATCAGTACATCCACTATCAAGAACCCATTCCTTTCCTCCTGATTCATATCCCTGAAGATTTGCCATAAGACCAAAATGTCTCATTGCATCATCAAGATCGAAGTCACTATCATCATCATCATCATAGTATCCATGTTCATCATGATCTTGTGACTCATCATTTCCTAGAGAGGGTAATTCATTAGATAAATGATCATCAAAGTGGTCACTTTTATGAATTCTTATAGCTTCGAATATGATATCATTAATGATTCCAACATCTCCTTTAGCATGCTTAAGATTGGTAAGTTCAAATAGACAATTACCAAAACTAGGATCACTAGGGTTCATCTTACTCAAGGCAATAGATTTATGGAGAATTTCATCCAAAGTTTTCAAGGAATGATCGGGAAATCGTTCCTCAAGAAATTTCCATATAGTATGGGCACAATTAAGAGTAGGAAAACTAGCAATCAAATTTTTGGGCAATCCTCTAATGATGAGCTCAATAGTTCTAAGATTGCGAATCATGTCAATATCTTCATCTAGGGTAGGATGCAAAGGATCAATATGAGGTGCACAAGGACTAGCAATATACTTGTTCAAATGATATTGATTGAAGATTACAAGCATCTCATTTTTCCACTCGTGAAAATACTCTCCATCAAGAATAGGCACTCTATGTCTAAGACTCCCTAAGGTAGACACATCCATCTTCCTCCAATGGTGATTAAACCAAGGCAATGGAGACCAAAGCTCTGATACCACTTGTAGGACCTAGAAGTAGATGTGTCTAGAGGGGGGTGATTAGACACTTAGTGCTAAAGTTGCAATTTTTAGGCCTTTTTGGTTTGAGCGGAGTTTTAGGCACAATTTCAACATACACAATACATATCAAGAAAGCATGCAAAGAGTATATGAGCAGCGGAATATAAAGCATGCAACTTGCAAGAATGTAAGGGGAAGGGTTTGGAGAATTC